>NW_020620159.1:893891-921197 GCF_003573695.1 Papaver somniferum
TTTTTTTTATTATTATTAATTTTGTTCTCTTTTACTCGTTTGTTTTTGTTTACTTTCAGACTTGGAGCGGAGCTAAGGAAAAGATAAAGTGCTGAAAAGAAAAGCGAAGCCAATGAAGGAAAGCGAAGAAAAAAGGAGTGAAGAAGAAGTTTTGTAAATAGTTATTTGATTTTTAGAAGTTGTATTAGGGTTTCTTTATTCTTTTGTAATTTTTCTTTTCTTTTGGACATTTCTTTTGGACATTATTATTTTTAAACCCTAAGGAAGGGTTAAATTAAATACAAACTGTGTGCAGGGAAGGACGACGATTACGATATCGTCTCGGCCCCTCGGGTTCGTACATGACATAGGAGTCGTGGCCCGAGTCGACTTCAGCGGTTCTTCGCCCGTCTAGTACGGGAGGTAAAATTCTAATCACCCGTGAATCCCCTGTCAGCGGGTTTAGTGTCTGCCTTAAGGTGATTCATTGTTTGAGGACGAACCGGACTGTTTTTATATTCCTAGTAAAGGGCAAGGCCTGGCCCAAACAAGATAAGGGTTCAGATTTCATCACCGTTCCCTTCTTGCCCATTTTAGGAGAACAAAACCTAACGCGAACCCAATATTTAAAATCTGATTAGAAAGAGACCTATAGGGTATCGAGCTTGTTAGGAAAAATTTTCGAAATATATTGGTTACCTTTTAAGCAATTTCAAAGGTCATGATGACTTCTGGGAGTTGAAACAAGCCGCCTTGTAACGCCGGTGAGGCCTTGGGTATCAAAGCTCCATTCAGCTTCCCTCGCCTCAGTTTCATCTCACATTAGCTCGGATTGATCCAGAGGGGTTGCTCAAACTATAACGAATTCCCCTTCGAGAGATAGAAGCTAGTCTAGAAACAATCTAAGTGGAGCCATCATGCTTTTTGTTTGCTAGAAATATTAGGTTTGCTTTGGTGAAGTTGAGTCGGCCTTGTTTGTGATTGTGTACAATTCCCTTGCAATTAAGAATGTCAAACTGGTGTAATAGAAGCCAATATAATGAGTATCGACCTGAAGTTGATTATGGACATCATCAATTTTATGACCATAATGTGAATAGTGGTTGGGAACACCAATCTTTTCAAGGTTATGGATCGTATCATAGTGAGCCCAACTACTATCCACACGCTCACCGGTCATACGAGAAAAATTCTGCTAATGCCTCTTTAATTGAGTCGACACGTAAGTTAGCCGAGACAGCACGTAAGTTCGCTGAAATGAATAACATAGTTATGGACGAAAATAATGCAATGAGTGAACTTTCTTCACATGATTTCCTAGATTATGTCAGGAATTCATGTGAGTCGGCCCAAAAGCTTTTGTTAGAGACCCAAGAGAGGAATAAAATTGCTCAAAATGATCTTAATTTCCAATACAGTGTTTTCAATAATGCCCTTGAAGTCAATAGTGAATATATGCCTAATTTGGAGGACGAGGTTAGAATAAAAAACACTACTTGTTTAGATAAGGTTCAATCATCTTCGTACGATTATGATGATGAGGATAGGAGTAATGAAGAATTTGAAACATATAGGCATAGTGATCAGGAAGCTAGTAATCCAATTGAACTTTATAGTGATTATATTATTTCTAGTTCAAATCCAAATAATTATTATGATTATTCACCTATTCAAAAGGACGAGGATTTGATTAGGGATTCCACCGTTTTAGACGATGTAGTTTGTCCTGTTGATTACGAAGCCGATAGTGGTTTAGAGGAACCGGTTTATCTTGAGACTACTGTTTTCGAGTCGAACGATTTAGAAACTGTAATCGATGATGGTTTTAAGGAACGGTTTTATCCTGAGAATGCTGTTTTAACATCGTACGATTTAGAAACAATAGTCTTAGATGAATTCGTAGAGATGAGTGAGGATGCACCGCAAGATTATAACTTAGAAGAATCAATTGCCTATTTTCAGGAATCTGATGACCTAGAAATTAGAGAGAGTGTGACTAGTCTAACTAGAGACACTGAAAACTCTAAGTTTGGGGGTATCACCATTCACCCTGTGCCTTACCTTTAGATCTTACAGAGATCCCTCATTTAGGACTTGAAATGATTACCTCGACCATTTTACATAATAGCTATCCCGAACCTAATGATGTCCACGAAGAAGTTAAGTCGTTAGAAACCCATCCTCTGGTAGATGTGGTTAGCCCAGGCAATAACACCCAGATTGACTTTGTTTTCCCACCAAATAGTTTTCTTCCAAATGTGGGAACGTTTTTATTTAAAATGAGTCGAATATTAAGTTCTGAGACTAAGCCTAAGTACTTTAGGTTAATAGAATCGACCTATTTTCCTAAGAATGTCCACTACTCTCACTGTGGTCAATTATGTAAGTCAAACCTGATTGACTTAGAGGATCCTCAGTTATTTAGGTTATTATTATGTGCTTCTAAGTTCTTATTTGAGTTTTTACTGACTCTAAGACCTAGTGATTCGGATCCCATCTATGAAGAGACGCAACCAATGAAAATATTTTATTTATACCCTTTCATAGAACCTGAACCTGAACCGCAATTAGCGATAGTTATCAGGAAAATAGGTAAGGGCATGCTTGTGTTATTCATTTTCTTGGTTTACTGCGGTTTCTTTTGGTCAGCTCTATTTGGTTTTAAAGACACACAGTTATTCCGACTACTGTTATACGATTCGAGTTGACTAATCCTTTTCTAAGTCTGGCTGAATACTTTAAACTTAGCACTTCTTGGGAGGTAACCCAATGTTCTCATGCAACCAGGTAATATCTTTCCTTAACTCTTTTGCTTCAAATGGTAACAGTTTCTCCTTGTTCATGCTTTTAATTTTTATCTTTAGAACATTGAGGACAATGTTAGATTTAAGTTTGGGGGTATGGGAGAAACTTTTTAGTTGTATGATTTATAAACTCCAGAGCCTAGAAATTTATGTTTATTAAGGATTGCACTAACCAATCTAAGTGGATGGAAGCATTTTGGTTTTAGGAGTTGAGGCACCAATCTGACTAGATGGAAACATCTAGAAGAGTTTATTCATAAAAGCACAGAGCTCAGGTGTTAGAAATAACATGATAGTTTCGCCATATCTCGTTTGAGTCCTTTTCACTTATGTTTTTATTTTTTCATTTTAAACTATGTTTGTCTAAGTGATTAGGTGGGGCTCACGATTCAAGTTGTTACCATTGATAGGGTGAAATAGAGTGATTGAGTTACATATATAAAAAAAAAAAAAGACTAGACCATGAGACCAATCGGAATAAATTTTAACACTTGGATAGCAATATGTGTGTGTTTTCCCTGTCTCCGTCGCCTAAACAAGCGTGGAATGCAGGACCCGTGGGAACTATCATGTAATATGCTGACAAGAAGCATGCGCTTGGATGAAAAATATCTATTCATGCAGTTAAAAAAAAAATCGAAAAAGAACGAGAAATTGTTCTATGTAGTCAACCACTGGTTCCCTTGTATATGCCAGTTTGTTGATCTAGATTTAGGTTATCGACCACTGGTCCCCTTGTATACGCCAGTTTGTTGATATTAGTCAGACCAGTATCTCAATCCATTAGGATAGGTTCATTTTGGCAGTGGCCTTCAGACAGATATGAGAAACATTGTTCACTTAGTCAACATCAAAACCATCTATGTTTTTCTATATCCATCTCTTAATCTTTCCATGTGTTAAATATTGACTCCGAATATGATGTCCATTGTGAAACTATCTTAGTAGAGCTCTGTCACTTATATATGAATTTTAGTATGCTTGAGTGCAAACTCGTGTACATCAATTGGAATTTCGCTTCAGGGTACTTCCTCCAATAATCAATAAGTATGCCAACCAAGGAGGTTCTTTAGTGCTTTCCAAGATTTTGCATAGATAGTTAGGGTCTGGAGTAAAGATTTTGTGGGTACATCTCTGGTAAGCCCTCCCGAGACTATAACTCGGCCAATAGGGCCACCTAGGGGTTTAAAGGCTTATTGCATACGCTAAATGCAATCGACGATGCCTGCGAAAGTGAGTTAGGATTTTATTTTATTTTGTAGTTTTATTTTGCTCGGGACTAGCAAATAATAAGTTTGGGGGTATTTGATAGACGCATTTATGTGTCTAATATATCTCAATTGTATATATTGTTAGTGCTCGAATTTGTACTTATTTGGTTATTTTATTTATTTGTAGGTGTTTTTAGAAGAATAAGGCTTTGCGGCGAAATTGGCTGGAAATGCGGCATTTGGACCTCCGTTGATAAAGTACCAGAAACGCCCCAGAAGTGTACCGGAAGTACCCCAGGAATATCCCGGAGGAACCCCGAAAAAGTGCGGAAAAAATGTCCCAGAAGAATTGTTATACGGACCCTAGATTTTGGATAAGGGGTAACCTAATTACTAAGGGGTAACCCATTTCCAGGCAGCTACTAAAGGGAGAACAGAACTGGCTAGGGGGCATCTCTTCTTCACGGTTTGAAACAGAAAATTGGCGGGAAGAAGAGTTTATCAACTGTTGAAATTTCGTTCAGATTTCGATTGAGTTTTGGTATGATTAAAGGGCTGGAAATTTTTGGGCTTACTACATGGACTTAGAGGAAGCTAATAGAGGTAATTTGAAGGGCCAGAAGTGGCTGGATAATCCGTGAGAAGCGTATGGAGATAAAACAGTGAGACGGGAAGAGTTTGGCCCTGTTTGAATCGAATTGGGATTCCCAGCGTGGCTAGGTTGTGGATATACACTCCTAGAGTCTCTACTATATCTAACTAGGAGTTTGGGAGAAGTTGGAAACCTACAGAAGCCACGTAGGATCGACAGACGTGTAGAAAAGAAGAAAAACATAACTTGGCAGCGAAGAAAAAAAAGAGAAGATTTTCTCAAGATTCGATTACTCTTTTGTGTATAAATATGAAGCTTAAGGTTCCTAGAAATTTATCAAGAGGTTTGGGGTCTAAAGGAGGGCTCAGAATCCAACAAAAGCGATCGAGAGAAGTTAGCAATTCTGTTGCTGCTGCTGCGGAAGGAAGAGGAGAGCGTGAAGAACACACTCTTCAGGGCAGACTTATTTTTGAAGCAAAACAACGACAGTTTATGTCAACTATCGTTGTTCGCTTGGGCAACAACCACTTCTTTTCTTCTTTTCTTTTTGTAACGGAGCAGCAGCGACTTCGCAACAGTAACTTTTGTTGCGATTTTTTTTGTTGCATTGCTTACTTAATTAATCAACTTTTGGAGCTTTGAACATGTATTTTGAGCAAGTGATTAATATGAGAAGCTAAACACCTTAGCCAAGGCGACGGAGGAAGCCATTGTTTCATGAAAAGTGGTATAATTCTATTTTATTTATTTATTGCAATATTATTTACATGATTATTTGCATAGAACTTAAAAGAATAATTGATTTTTATTGAGTTGTTGTGAGTCGTTTTGATGGAGCATGCTTAGTTTTAATACTTTTGATGTTTCATGCTTGGTGATTACAATTATTACTTCAAAAATCTATCATAGGCAAATATTAGAATCAATTTAAAAAGAAAACTTGCATGAATATTGACTAGAATTTATCACTCGATTGATCAATGGTGGAATCCAGAGTCTTGGTATGTTCTTATTATCTTTGAAACACTATTATTTAATTTTCTAAAATCCTTCACAAGTTCGAGAGAACGACAACTTTCTTTACCACTATTACAAACACATCATTGACCATCCAATTTAGAGTTAAAATTGTGAAATGTCTAATAAATTCTAAACTCCGTTTTATTCAATAAATGCACCCTATCTTCTACATACTCCATGTTTGAGAAATGAGAGTTGTTGATTTTCATTCACGAGGTTTTAGGTTCCACTCTTAATACCATTGCCATCTTCTTTCATTGCTAATCTCAAATCATACACTGAGCTACTGTTATTTTCTCATATGACCACCTATTTACACAAAATTAAATCCAAAGTATAAGCATAGCTCCCTTCTGGGTTTACCGGTAAATCAACCAAAATCTATCTCTCATGTAAACACCAATAATCGTTTCCTTAAACCTTCAAACTAACCATTATTGTATTGAATAAATGAATCCATGTAAATGACCCTATTCATTTTTCAAATTAATCATTATTGTATTAATTAAATTTGTTTCCACTTTATGTAAATCCATAGTTATCATGGCAGTCAGATAAGTTAGCCTTATTTCTCTGGATCGCTCGTAACGTGTTTGGAGAAGGATCTAGAGAGATTTCCCTACCGTGGTCCGTGTTAGTGAACTAGTTAAATTAAATAATGATTGTTTAAACAATAATTCACAAAGACACGTATTTATTTACAAAAGTTGGCGGGGGGCCGAGCAACAAGTTGTGCTCCAACACAGCTTGTGAACGGTCTACCAGTCATCTGTTAAGTCAACTGCTTGGTTGGGACCCACACCAAACTCAAATTCCGACAAAGTTAGGTACCAAAGGCAAAGATGTGCCATTTTATAGGCACCAAATTCAAAATACCCCTCATTATAAATATTTTCTACTTATATAACTCTCTTTGTCCCCCAAGGTTTTGTGTAATCTCTTTTTCGACTATTTTGCTCATAACTTCTTCATACGAAGTAGGAATGACCTCATTCTTTTTCTGTTACCTCTGTCTTTCAGTTCCCCACAATATACAGGAAAAATTTTAGGATTTTGACGCTTATCAATTGGTGTTTCATTCTTATTTTCAATGTAAAGGATGACTTCCCTCTTTATTTTTGGAATCAACATACGTAGAAATGCAATTTAGATAACATGTAAAGCCTTTAAATGTATTATTTTTTACCACAATCATTTTTTAGAAAATTTTATAATATAAATGAGTTTATCTAGTTTATAGTTTGGTTTTAAAAAAAGGATTTCGACTTCTAACAAAGTCACTCGACTTCCTTGAGTCAATGCATCCAAAACGCAAGCTTTTTTCGACTCTCAAGCCTCTAGACATGTAATTTGTGCAGGAAATATTTTTTCTGAAAATTTTCTATTAAAGGGGAGTCTTTATGTTTCATGATTTGGTCTTGATCATAGAGTTCTGACATCTAACGAAGCCTGCGAACTTCCTTGAGTCATTTGTGTTTATGGTATTTTATTCAAATTTTGCGATGATTATCTAGCTTAAAGAAGATCCCATAATCGTTGAGAAGTTATTAACGGTTGCAAACTTTATACCCTTCTTTCCATGTTTTATTATAGGTAATGTATGACCTTTTTAAAAGAATAGAAGTTCATTATTAGAAGGGATATTTCGAGTTTGGTGCCTATAAAATGGTACACTTTCGCGTTTGGTGCCTAACTTTGTCAATATCTGAGTTTGGTGCCCAGTGAACGAATTGGCGTTGATTGACCGTGTTGACCATCCAATTTAGAGTTAAAAATGTGAAATGTATAATAAAATTCTAAACACCGTTTTATTCACTAACTGCACCCTATCTTCTACATACTCCATGTTTGAGAAATGAGAGTTATTGATTTTCATTCACGAGGTTTTAGGTTCCACTCTTAATACCATTGCCATCTTCTTTCATTGCTAATCTCAAATCATACACTGAGCTACTGTTATTTTCTCATATGACCACCTGTTTACACAAAATTAAATCCAAAGTATAAGCATATCTCCCTTCATTGTTTACCGGTAAATCATCCAAAATCTATCTCTCATGTAAACCCCAATAATCGTTTCCTTAAACCTTCAAACTAACCATTATTGTATTGAACAAATAAATCCATGTAAATGACCCTATTCATTATTCAAATTAATCATTATTGTATTAATTAAATTTTTTTCCATTTTATGTAAATCCATAGTTATCATGGCAGTCAGATAAGTCAGCCTTATTTCTCTGGATCGCTCGTAACGTGTTTGGAAAATGACCTAGAGAGATTTCCCTACCGTGGTCCGTGATAGTGAACTAGTTAAATTAAATAATGATTGTTTAAACAATTATTCGCAAAGATACGTATTCATTTACAAAAGTTGGCGGGGGGCCGAGAAAAAAGTTGTGCTCCAACACAGCTTGTGAACGGTCCACCAGTCATCCGTTAAGTCAACTGCTTGGTTGGGACCCACACCAAACTCAAATTCCGAGCAAGTTAGGTACCAAAGGCAAAGGTGTGCCATTTTATAGGCACCAAACTCAAAATACCCCTTATTATAAATATTGTCTACTTATATAACTCTCTTTGTCCCCCAAGGTTTTGTGCAATCTCTTTTTCGACTATTTTGCTCATAACTTCTTCATACAAAGTGGGAATGACCTCATTCTTTTTCTGTTACCTCTGTCTTTCAGTTCCCCACAGTATACAGGATGACTTCCCTCTTTAATTTTGGAATCAACATACGTACAAATGTAATTTGGATAACATGTAGAGCCTTTAAATGTATTATTTTTTACCGCAATCATTTTTTAGAAAATTTTATAATAAAAATGAGTTTATCTAGTTTATAGTTTGGTTTTAAAAAAAGGATTTAGACTTCTAACGAAGTCACTTGACTTCCTTGAGTCAATGCATCCAAAATGCAAGCTTTTTTCGACTCTCAAGCCTCTAGACATATAATTTGTGCAGGAAATATTTTTTCTGAAAATTTTCTATTAAAGGGAAGTCTTTCTGTTTCATGATTTGGTCTTGATCATAAAGTCCCAACATCTAACGAAGCCTGCGGACTTCCTTGAGTCATATGTGTTTATGGTATTTTATTCAAATTTTGCGATGATTATCTAGCATAAAGAAGATCCCATAATCGTTGAAAAGTTATTAACGGTTGAAAACCTTATCTCCTTCTTTCCATGTTTTTTTATAGGTAATCTATGACCTTTTTAAGAGATTATAAGTTCATTATTAGAAGGGATATTTCGAGTTTGGTGCCTATAAAATGGTACATTTTCGCGTTTGGTGCCTAACTTTGTCAATATCTGAGTTTGGTGCCTAGTCAACGAATTGGCGTTGATTGACACCGTGTTGACCATCCAATTTAGAGTTAAAAAACGTTAAATTTCTAATGAACTTCTAAACTCCGTTTTATTCACTAACTGCGCCTTATCTTCTACATACTCCATGTTTGAGAAATGAGAGTTGTTGATTTTCATTCACGAGGTTTTATGTTCCACTCTTAATACCATTGCCATCTTCCTTCATTGCTAATCTCAAATCATACACCGAGCTACTGTTATTTTCTCATATGACCACCTGTTTACACAAAATTAAATCCAAAGTATAAGCATAGCTCCCTTCATTTTTTAAGCGTAAATCATCAAAAATATATCTCTCATGTAAACCCCAATAATCGTTTCCTTAAACATTCAAACTAACCATTATTGTATTGAACAAATGAATCCATGTAAATGACCCTATTCGTTTTTAAAATTAACCATTATTATATTAATTAAATTTGTTTCCATTTTATGTAAATCCATAGTTATCATGGCAGTCAGATAAGTCATCCTTATTTCTCTGGAACGCTCGTAACGTGTTTGGAAAATGATCTAGTGAGATTTCCCTACCGTGGTCCGTGTTAGTGAACTAGTTAAATTAAATAATGATTGTTTAAACAATAATTCACAAAGACACGTATTATTTACAAAAGTTGGCGGGGGGCCGAGCAACAAGTTGTGCTCCAACACAGCTTGTGAACGGTCCACCAGTCATCCGTTAAGTCAACTGCTTGGTTGGGACCCACACCAAACTCAAATTCCAACAAAGTTAGGTACCAAAGGCATAGGTGTTCCATTTTATAGGCACCAAACTCAAAATACCCCTTATTATAAATATTTTCTACTTATATAACTCTCTTTGTCCCCCAAGGTTTTGTGTAATCTCTTTTTCGACTATTTTGCTCATAACTTCTTCATACGAAGTGGGAATGACCTCATTCTTTTTCTGTTACCTCTGTATTTCAGTTCCCAACATTATACAGGAAAATTTTTAGGATTTGGACGCTTATCAATTGGTGTTTCATCCTTATTTTCAATGTAAAGGATGACTTCCCTCTTTATTTTTGGAATCAACATACGTAGAAATGCAATTTGGATAACATGTAGAGCCTTTAAATGTATTATTTTTTACCGCAATCATTTTTTAGAAAATTTCATTATAAAAATGAGTTTATATAGTTTATAGTTTGGTTTTAAAAAAAGGATTTAGACTTCTAACGAAGTCACTAGACTTCCTTGAGTCAATGCATCCAAAATGCAAGCTTTTTTCGACTCTGAAGCCTCTAGACATGTAATTTGTGCAGGAAATATTTTTTCTGAAAATTTTCTATTAAAGGGGAGTCTTTCTGTTTCATGATTTGGTCTTGATCATAGAGTTCCAACATCTAACGAAGTCTGCGGACTTCCTTGAGTCATTTGTGTTTATGGTATTTTATTCAAATTTTGCAATGATTATCTAGCTTAAAGAAGATCCCAAAATTGTTGAAAAGTTATTAACGGTTGAAAACCTTATCTCCTTCTTTCCATGTTTTTTTATAGGTAATCTATGACCTTTTAAGAGATTATAAGTTCATTATTAGAAGGGATATTTCGAGTTTGGTGCCTATAAAATGGTACACTTTCGCGTTTGGTGCCTAACTTTGTCAATATCTGAGTTTGGTGCCCAGTCAACGAATTGGGGTTGATTGACACCGTCTTGAACATCCAATTTAGAGTTAAACATGTTAAATGTCTAATAAAATTCTATACTCCGTTTTATTCACTAACTGCGCCTTATCTTCTACATACTCCATGTTTGAGAAATGAGAGTTGTTGATTTTCATTCACGAGGTTTTAGGTTCCACTCTTAATACCATTGACATCTTCTTTCATTGCTAATCTCAAATCATACACTGAGCTACTGTTATTTTCTCATATGACCACCTATTTACACAAAATTAAATCCAAAGTATAAGCATATCTCCCTTCATTGTTTACCCGTAAATCATCCAAAATCTATCTCTCATGTAAAACCCAATAATTGTTTCCTTAAACATTCAAACTAACCATTATTATATTGAACAAATGAATCCATGTAAATGACCCTATTCATTTTTCAAATTAATCATTATTGTATTAATTAAATTTGTTTCCATTTTATGTAAATCCATAGTTATCATGGCAGTCAGATAAGTAAGCCTTATTTCTCTGGAAAGCTCGTAACGTGTTAGGAAAATGATCTAGAGAGATTTTCTTACCGTGGTCCGTGTTAGTGAACTAGTTAAATTAAATAATGATTGTTTAAACAATAATTCACAAAGACACGTATTTATTTACAAAAGTTGGTGGGGGGGCGAGCAACAAGTTGTGCTCCAACACAGCTTGTGAACGGTCCACCAGTCATCTGTTAAGTCAACTGCTTGGTTGGGACCCATACCAAAAAATTCCGACAAAGTTAGGTACAAAAGGAAAAGGTGTGCCATTTTATAGGCACCAAACTCAAAATTCCACTTATTATAAATATTGTCTACTTATATAACTCTCTTTGTCCCCAAGGTTTTGTGTAAACTCTTTTTCGACTATTTTGCTCATAACTTCTTCATATGAAGTGGGAATGACCTCATTCTTTTTCTGTTACCTCTGTCTTTCAGTTCCCCACAATATACAGGAAAATCTTTAGGATTTGGACGCTTAGCAATTGGTGTTTCATCCTTATTTTTAATGTAAAGGATGACTTCCCTCTTTATTTTTGGAATCAACATACGTAGAAATGCAATTCGGATAACATGTAGAGCCTTTAAATGTATTAGTTTTTACCACAATCATTTTTTAGAAAATTTTATAATAAAATTGAGTTTATCTAGTTAATGGTTTGGTTTTAAAAAAAGGATTTCAACTTCTAATAAAGTCACTCGACTTCCTTGAGTCAATGCATCCAAAATGCAAGCTTTTTTCGACTCTCAAGCCTCTAGACATGTAATTTATTTTTTCTAAAAATTTTCTATTAAAGGGGAGTCTTTCTGTTTCATGATTTGGTCTTGATCATAGAGTTCCAACATCTAACGAAGCCTGCGGACTTCCTTGAGTCATTTGTGATTATGGTATTTTATTCAAATTTTGCGATGATTATCTAGCTTAAAGAAGATCCCATAATCGTTGAGAAGTTATTAACGGTTGCAAACCTTATCTCCTTCTTTCCATGTTTTATTATAGGTAATCTATGACCTTTTTAATAGATTAGAAGTTCATTATTAGAAGGGATATTTCGATTTTGGTGCCTATAAAATGGTACACTTTCGCGTTTGGTGCCAAACTTTGTCAATATCGGAGTTTGACGCCCAGTCAACGAAATGGCGTTGATTGACACCGTGTTGACCATCCAATTTAGAGTTAAAAAATGTTAAATGTCTAATAAACTTCTAAACTCCGTTTTATTCACTAACTGCGCCTTATCTTCTACATACTCCATGTTTGAGAAATGAGAGTTGTTTATTTTCATTCACGAGGTTTTAGGTTCCACTCTTAATACCATTGCCATCTCAAATCATACACTAAGCTACTGTTATTTTCTCATATGACCACCTGTTTACACAAAATTAAATCCAAAGTATAAGCATAGCTCCCTTCATTGTTTACCCGTAAATCATCCAAAATCTATCTCTCATGTAAACCCCAATAATCGTTTCCTTAAACCTTCAAACTAACCATTATTGTATTGAACAAATGAATCCATGTAAATGACCCTGTTAATTTTTCAAATTAATCATTACTGTATTAATTAAATTTGTTTCCATTTTATGTAAATCCATAGTTATCATGGCAGTCAGATAAGTCAGCCTTATTTCTCTGGAACGCTCGTAACGTGTTTGGAAAATGATCTAGAGAGATTTCCCTACCGTGGTCCGTGTTAGTGAACTAATTAAATTAAATAATGATTGTTTAAACAATTATTCACAGAGACACGTATTTATTTACAAAAGTTGGCGGGGGGCCGAGCAACAAGTTGTGCTCCAACACAGCTTGTGAACGGTCCACCAGTCATCCGTTAAGTCCACTGTTTGGTTGGGACTCACACCAAACTCAAATTCCTAACTTTCTTTGTCCCCCAAGGTTTTCGTAATCTCTTTTTCGACTATTTTGCTCATAACTTCTTCATACGAAGTGGGAATGACCTCATTCTTTTTATGTTACCTCTGTCTTTCAGTTCCCCACAGTATACAGGAAAATCTTTAGGATTTGGACGCTTAGCAATTGGTGTATCATCCTTATTTTCAATGTAAAGGATGACTTCCCTCTTTATTTTTGGAATCAACATACGTAGAAATGCAATTTGGATAACATGTAGAGCCTTTAAATGTATTATTTTTTACCACAATCATTTTTTAGAAAATTTTATAATAAAAATGAGTTTATATAGTTTATAGTTTGGTTTTAAAAAAAGGATTTCGACTTCTAATGAAGTCACTGGACTTCCTTGAGTCAATGCATCCTAAATGCAATCTTTTTTCGACTCTCAAGCCTCTAGACATGTAATTTGGGTTTTTTTCTAAAAATTTTCTATTAAAGGGGAGTCTTTCGGTTTCATGATTTGGTCTTGATCATAGAGTTCCGACATCTTACGAAGCCTGCGGACTTCCTTGAGTCATTTGTGTGTATGGTACTTTATTCAAATTTTGCAATGATTATCTAGCTTAAAGAAGATCCCATAATCGTTGAGAATTTATTAACGGTTGCAAACCTTATCTCCTTCTTTCCATGTTTTATTATAGGTAATCTATGACCTTTTTAATAGATTAGAAGTTCATTATTAGAAGGGATATTTCGAGTTTGGGGCCTATAAAATGGTACACTTTCGCGTTTGGTGCCTAACTTTGTAAATATCCGAGATTGGTGCCCAGTCAACGAATTGGCGTTGATTGACCGTGTTGACCATCCAATTTAGAGTTAAAAATGTGAAATGTCTAATAAAATTCTAAACTCCGTTTTATTCACTAACTGCGCGTTATCTTCTACATACTCCATGTTTGAGAAATGAGAGTTGTTGATTTTCATTCACGAGGTTTTAGGTTCCACTCTTAATACCATTGCCATCTTCTTTCATTGCTAATCTCAAATCATACACTGAGCTACTGTTATTTTCTCATATGAACACCTGTTTACACAAAATTAAATCCAAAGTATAAGCATAGCTCCCTTCATTGTTTACCCGTAAATCATCAAAAATCTATCTCTCATGTAAACCCCAATAATCGTTTCCTTAAACATTCAAACTAACCATTATTTTATTGAACAAATGAATCCATGTAAATGACCCTATTCATTTTTCAAATTAATCATTATTGTATTAATTAAATTTGTTTCCATTTTATGTAAATCCATAATTATCATGGCAGTCAGATAAGTCAGCCTTATTTCTCTGGAACGCTCGTGACGTGTTTGGAAAATGATCTGGAGAGATTTCCCTACCGTGGTCCATGTTAGTGAACTAATTAAACTAAATAATGATTGTTTAAAAAATTATTCACAAAGACACGTAGTTATTTAAAAAAGTTGGCGAGGGGCCGAGCAACAAGTTGTGCTCCAACACAGCTTGTGAACGGTCCACCAGTCATCTGTTAAGTCAACTGCTTGGTTGGGATCCACACCAAACTCAAATTCCGACAAAGTTAGGTACCAAAGGAAAAGGTGTGCCATTTTATAGGCACCAAACTCAAAATACCACTCATTATAAATAGTGTCTACTTATATAACTCTCTTTGTCCCCCAAGGTTTTGTGTAATCTCTTTTTCGACTATTTTGCTCATAACTTCTTCATACGAAGTGGGAATGACCTCATTCTTTTTTTGTTACCTCTGTCTTTCCGTTCCCCACAGTAATCAGGAATTTTTTTAAGGATTTAGACGATGAGAAATTGGTGTTTCATCCTTATTTTCAATGTAAAGGATGACTTCCCTCTTTATTTTTGGAATCAACATACATAGAAATGCAATTTGGATAACATGTAGAGCCTTTAAATGTATTATTTTTTTCCACAATCATTTTTTAGAAAATTTTATAATAAAAATGAGTTTATCTAGTTTATAGTTTGGTTTTATAAAAATGATTTCGACTTCTAAAGAAGTCACTGGACTTCCATGAGTCAATGCATCCAAAATGCAAGCTTTTTTCGACTCTCAAGCGTCTAGACATGTAATTTGTGCAGGAAATATTTTTTCTAAAAATTTTCTATTAAAGGGGAGTCTTTCTGTTTCATGATTTGGTCTTGATCATAGAGTTACGACATCTAAAGAAGCCTGCGGACTTCCTTGAGTCATTTGTGTTTATGGTATTTTATTCAAATTTTGCGATGATTATCTAGCTTAAAGAAAATCCCAGAATCGTTGAGAAGGTATTAACGGTTGAAAACCTTATCTCCTTCTTTCCATGTTTTATTATAGGTAATCTATGACCTTTTTACGAGATTAGAAGTTCATTATTAGAAGGGATATTTCGAGTTTGGTGCCTATAAAATGGTACACTTTTGCGTTTGGTGCCTAACTGTGTCAATATCTGAGTTTGGTGCCCAGTGAACGAATTGGCGTTGATTGACACCGTGTTGACCATCCAATTTAGAGTTAAAAAATGTTAAATGTTTAATAAACTTCTAAACTCCGTTTTATTCACTAACTGCGCCTTATCTTCTACATACTCCATGTTTGAGAAAAGAGAGTTGTTGATTTTCATTCACGAGGTTTTAGGTTCCACTCTTAATACCATTGCTATCTTCTTTCATTGCTAATCTCAAATCATACACTGAGATATTGTTATTTTCTCATATGATCACCTGTTTACACAAAATTAAATCTAAAGTATAATCATAGCTCCTTTCATTGTTTATCGGTAAATCATCCAAAATCTATCTCTCATGTAAACCCCAATAATCGTTTCCTTAAACCTTCAAACTAACCATTATTGTATTGAACAAATAAATCCATGTAAATGACCCTATTCATTTTTCAAATTAATCATTATTATATTAATTAAATTTGTTTCCACTTTATGTAAATCCATAGTTATCATGGAAGTCATATAAGTCAGCCTTATTTCTCTGGAACGCTCGTAACGTGTTTGGAAAATGATCTAGAGAGATTTCCCTACCGTGGTCCGTGTTAGTGAACTAGTTAAATTAAATAATTATTGTTTAAACAATTATTCAAAAAGACACGTATTCATTTACAAAAGTTGGCGGGGGGCCGAGCAACAAGTTGTGCTCCAACACAGCTTGTGAACGGTCCACCAGTCATCCGTTAAGTCAACTGCTTGGTTGGGACCCACACCAAACTTAAATTCCGACAAAGTTAGGTACTAAAGGCAAAGGTGTGCCATTTTATAGGCACCAAACTCAATATACCCCTTATTATAAATATTTTCTACTTATATAACTCTCTTTGTCCCCCAAGGTTTTGTGTAATCTCTTTTTCGACTATTTTGCTCATAACTTCTTCATACGAAGTGGGAATGACCTCATTCTTTTTCTGTTACCTCTGTCTTTCAGTTCCCCAGAGTTTACAGGAATATTTTTAGGATTTGGACGCTTAGAAATTGGTGTTTCATCCTTATTTTCAATGTAAAGGATGACTTCCCTCTTTATTTTTGGAATCAACATACGTAGAAATGCAATTTGGATAACATGTAGAGCCTTTGAATGTATTATTTTTTACCACAATCATTTTCTAGAAAATTTTATAATAAAAATGAGTTTATCTAGTTTATAGTTTGGTTTTAAAAAAAGTGTTTCGACTTCTAACGAAGTCACTGGACTTCCTTGAGTCAATGCATCCAAAATGCAAGCTTTTTTCGACTCTCAAGCCTCTAGACATGTAATTTGTGTAGGAAATATTTTTTCTGAAAATTTTCTATTAATAGAGTTCCGACATCTAACGAAGCCTGCGGAATTCCTTGAGTCTTTTGTGTTTATGTTATTTTATTCAAATGTTGCGATGATTATCTAGCTTAAAGAAGATCCCATAATCGTTGAGAAGTTATTAACGGCTGCAAACCTTATCTCCTTGATTCCATGTTTTATTATAGGTAATCTATGACCTTTTTAATAGATTAGAAGTTCATTATTAGAAGGGATATTTCGAGTTTGGTGCCTATAAAATGGTGCACTTTCACGTTTGATGCCTAGATTTGTCAATATCTGAGTTTGGTGCCCAGTCAACGAATTGGCGTTGATTGACACCGTGTTGACCATCCAATTTAGAGTTAAAAATGTTAAATGTCTAATAAAATTCTTAACTCTGTTTTATTCACTAACTGCGCCTTATCTTCTACATACTCCATGTTTGAGATATGAGAGTTGTTGATTTTCATTCACGAGGTTTTAGGTTCCACTCTTAATGCCATTGCCATCTTCTTTCATTGCTAATCTCAAATCATACACTGAGCTACTATTATTTTCTCATATGATCACCTGTTTACACAAAATTAAATCCAAAGTATAAGCATAACTCCTTTAATTGTTTACCCGTAAACCATCCAAAATCTATCTCTCATCTAAACCCCAATAATCGTTTCCTTAAACATTCAAACTAACCATTATTGTATTGAACAAATGAATCCATGTAAATGACCCTATTAATTTTTCATTTAATCATTATTGTATTAATTAAATTTGTTTCCATTTTATGTAAATCCATAGTTATCATGGCAGCCAGATAAGTCAGCCTTATTTCTCTGGAACGCTCGTAACGTGTTTGGAAAATGATCTAGAGAGATTTCCCTACCGTGGTCCGTAGTGAACTAGTTAAATTAAATAATGATTGTTTAAACAATAATTCACAAAGACACGTATTTATTTACAAAAGTTGGCGGGGGGCCGAGCAACAAGTTGTGCTCCAACACAGCTTGTGAACGGTCCACCAGTCATCCGTTAAGTCAACTGCTTGGTTGGGACCCACACCAAACTCAAATTCCGAAAAAGTTAGGTACCAAAGGCAAAGGTGTGCCATTTTATAGGCACCAAACTCAAAATAACCCTTATTATAAATATTGTCTACTTATATAACTCTCTTTGTCCCCCTAGGTTTTGTGTAATCTCTTTTTCGACTATTTTGCTCATAACTTCTTTATACGAAGTGGGAATGACCTCATTCTTTTTCTGTTACCCCTGTCTTTCAGTTCCCCACAGTATACAGGAAAATGTTTAGAATTTGGACGCTTAGAAATTGGTGTTTCATCCTTATTTTCAATGTAAAGGATGACTTCCCTCTTTATTTTTGGAATCAACATACGTAAAAATGCAATTTTGATAACATGTAGAGCCTTTAAATGTATTATTTTTTACTACAATCATTTTTTAGAAAATTTTATAATAAAAATGAGTTTATCTAGTTTATAGTTTTGTTTTCAGAAAAAGGATTTTGACTTCTACCGAAGTCACTGGACTTCCTTGAGTCAATGCATCCAAAATGCAAGCTTTTTTCGACTCTCAAGCCTCTAGACATGTAATTTGTGCATGAAATATTTTTTCCAAAAATTTTCTATTAAATCTGTTTCATGATTTTGTGTTGATCATAGAGTTCCGATATCTAACAAAGCCTGCGGACTTCCTTGAGTCATTTGTGTTTATGGTATTTTACTCAAATTTTGCAATGATTATCTAGCTTAAAGAAGATCCCATAATCGTTGAGAAGTTATTAACGGTTGCAAAACTTATCTCCTTCTTTCCATGTTTTATGATAGGTAATCTATGACCTTTTTAAAGGAGTGTAATCTAGTTTATAGTTTGGTTTTAAAAAAATGATTTCGACTTCTAGTGTAATATATGAGTTTGGTGCCCAGTCAACGAATTGGAGTTGATTGACACCGTTTTGACCATCCAATTTAGAGTTAAAAATGTTAAAAGTCTAATAAAATTCTAAACTCCGTTTTATTCACTAACTGCGCCTTATCTTCTACATACTCCATGTTTTAGAAATGAGAGTTGTTGATTTTCATTCACGAGGTTATAGGTTCCACTCTTAATACCATTGCCATCTTCTTTCATTGATAATCTCATATCATACACTGAGCTACTGTTATTTTCTCATATGACCACCTGTTTACACAAAATTAAATCCAAAGTATAAGCATAGCTCCCTTCATTGTTTACCCGTAAATCATCCAAAATCTATCTCTCATGTAAACCCCAATAATCGTTTCCTTAAACCTTCAAACTAACCATTATTTTATTGAACAAATGAATCCATGTAAATGACCCTATTCATTTTTCAAATTAATAATTATTGCATTAATTAAATTTGTTTCCATTTTATGTAAATCCATAGTTATCATGGCAGTCAGATAAGTCAGCCTTATTTCTCTGGAACGCTCGTAACGTGTTTGGAAAATGATCTAGAGAGATTTCCCTACCGAGGTCCGTTTTGGTGAACTAGTTATATTAAATAATAATTGTTCAAACAATTATTGACAAAGACATGTATTTATTTACAAAACTGGCGGGGGGTCGAGCAACAAGTTGTGCTCCAACACAGCTTGTGAACGGTCAACTTGTCATCCGTTAAGTCAACTGCTTGATTCGTTTTAGGATTACATGTCTAAATCCGTTAAGTCATCCGTTAAGTCAATTACATGTCTAAATCCGTTAAGTCAACTTGTCAACTGAAAGACAGCTTATGTTACCTCTGTCTTTCAGCTCCCCACAGTATAAAGGAAAGGTTTTAGGATTTAGACGATTAAGAATTGGTGTTTCATCCTTATTTTCAATGTAAAGGACGACTTCCCTCTTTATTTTTGGAATCAACATACGTAGAAATGCAATTTGGATAACATGTAGAGCCTTTAAATGTATTATTTTTTACCGCAATCATTTTAAAGAAAATTTTATAATAAAACTTAGTTTATATAGTTTATAGTTTAGTTTAAAAAAAAATGGATTTCGACTTCTAACGAAGTCACTCGATTTCCTTGAGTCAATGCATCCAAAATGCAAGCTTTGTTCGACTCTCAAGCCTCTAGACATGTAATTTGTGACGGAAATATTTTTTGTGAACATTTTCTATTAAAGGGGAGTCTTTCTGTTTCATGATTTTTTCTTGATCATAGAGTTCCGACATCTAACGAAGCATGCGGACTTCCTTGAGTCATTTGTGTTTATGGTATTTTATTCAAATTTTGCAATGATTATCTAGCTTAATGAAAATCCTAGAATAGTTGAGAAGTTATTAAAGGTTGCAAACCTTATCTCCTTCTTTCCATGTTTTATTATAGGTAATCTATGACCTTTTTAAGAGATTACAAGTTCATTATTAGAAGGGAAATTTTGAGTTTGGTGCCTATAAAATGGCACACTTTCGCGTTTGGTGCCCAGCCAATGAATTGGCGTTGATCGACCGTGTTGACCATCCAATTTAGAGTTAAAAATGTGAAATGACTTATAAAATTCAAAACTCCGTTTTATTCACTAACTGCACCTTATCTTTTACATACTCCATGTTTGAGAAATGAGAGTTGTTGATTTTCATTCACGAGGTTTTAGGTTCCAGTTTTTAATACCATCGCCATCTTCTTTAATTGCTAATCTCAAATCATACACAGAGCTACTGTTATTTTCTCATATGACCACCTGTTTACACAAAATTAAATCTAAAGTGTAAGCATAGCTCCCTTCATTGTTTACCTGTAAATTATCCAAAATATATCTCTCATGTAAACCTCAATAATCGTTTCCTTAAACCTTAAAACTAACCATTGTTGTATTGAACAAATGAATCCATGTAAATGACTCTATTTATTTTTCAAAATAATCATTATTATATTAATTAAATTTGTTACCATTTTCTGTAAATCCATAGTTACCATGGCAGTTAGATTATGTTAGCCTTATTTCTCTGGAACGCTCGTAACGTGTTTGAAAAATGTTCTAGAGAGATTTCCCTACGCGGTTCGTGTTAGTGAACTAGTTAAATTAAATAATTATTCTTTAAACAATTATTGACAAAGACACGTATTTATTTAAAAAAGTTGGAGAGGGGTCTAGCAATTAGTTGTGCTTCAACACATCTTGTGAACGGTCAACCAGTCATCCGTTAAGTCAACTACCTTATTGGGATCCTCACCAAACTCAAATTCGGACAAAGTTAGGTACCAAAGGCAAAGGTGTGCCATTTTATAGGCACCAAACTAAAAATATCCCTTATTACAAATATTGCCTACTTGTATAACTCTCTTTGTCCCCAAGGTTTTGTGTAATCTCTTTTTCGACTATTTTTCTCATCACTTCTTCATACGAAGTGGGAATGACCTCATTCGTTTTCTGTTACCTTTTTCTTTCAGTTCCCCACAGTATACAGGTAATTTTTTAGGATTTGAACGGTTAACAATTGGTGTTTCATCCTCATTTTCAATGTAAAGGATGACTAACCTCTTTAATTTTGGAATCAACATACGTAGAAATGCAATTTGCATAACATGTAGAGACTTTAAATGTATTATTTTTTACCGCATTTATTTTTTAGAAAATTTTATAATAAAACTGAGTTTATCTAGTTTATAGTTTGTTTTCATAAAAAATGATTTCGAATTCTAACGAAGTCATTAGACTTCCTTGAGTCAATGCATCCAAAATGCAAGATTTTTTCGACTCTCAAGCCTCTAGACATGTAATTTGTGACGGAAATATTTTTTATAAACATTTTTTATTCAAGGGGAGTCTTTCTTGTTCATGATTTGGTCTTGATCACAGAGTTCCGACATCTAATGAAGCTGGTGGACTTCCTTGAGTCATTTCTGTTTATGATATTTTATTCAAATTTTGCAATGATTATCTAGCTTAAAGAAGATCCTAGAATCGTTAGGAGGTTATTCACGGATGGAAACCTTATCTCCTTATGTACATGTTTTATTATAGGTAATATATGACCTTTTTAAAAGATTAGAAGTTCATTATTTGAAGGGATATTTTGAGTTTGGTGCCTATAAAATTGTACACTTTTGCGTTTGGTGCCTAACTTTGTCAAAATCTGAGTTTGGTGCCCAGTCAAAGAATCGACGTTGATTGAGCGTGTTGACCATCCAATCTAGAGTTAAAATTGTGAAATGAGTAACAAAATTCTAAACTTCGTTTTATTCACTAACTGCACCTTATCTTCTACATACTCCATGTTTGAGATATGAGAGTTGTTGATTTTCATTCACGAGGTTTTAGGTTCCACTCTTAATACCATCGCCATCTTCTTTCATTGCTAATCTCAAATCATATACTAAGCTACTGTTATTTTCTCATATGACCACATGTTTACACAAAATTAATTCCAAAGAATAAGCATTGCTCCATTCATTGTTTACCCGGGAAATCATCCAAAATCTATCTCTCATGTAAACCTTAATAATCGTTTCCTTAAGCCTTCTAACTAAACATTATTGTATTGAAAAAATGAATCCATGTAAATAACTCTATTCATTTTTCAAATCAATCATTATTTTATTAATTAAATTTGTTTCCAATTTCTATAAATCCATAGTTATCATGGCAGTCAGATAAGTCAGCCTTATTTCTCTGGAACGCTCGTAACGTGTTTGGAAAATGATCTAGAGAGATTTCCCTAATGTGGTCCGTGTTGGTGAACTAGTTAAATTAAATAATTATTGTTCAAATAATTATTGACAAAGACACGTATTTATTTACAAAAGTTGGCGGGGGGTCGAGCAACAAGTTGTGCTCCAACACAGCTTGTGAACGGTCAACCAGTCATCCGTTAAGTCAAATGCTTGATTCGTCTTCTGTTACCTCTGTATTTCAGTTCCCCACAGTATAAAGGAAAGTTTTTAGGATTTGGACGATTAAGAATTGGTGTTTCAACCTTATTTTCAATGTAAAGGACGACTTCCCTCTTTATTTTTTGAATCAAGATACGTAGAAATGCAATTTGGATAACATGTAGAGCCTTTAAATGTATTATTTTTTACTGCAATCATTTTTAAGAAAATTTTATAATAAAACTGAGTTTATCTAGTTTATAGTTTGGTTTTAAAAAAAAGGATTTCGACTTCTAACAAAGTCACTCGATTTCCTTGAGTCAATGCATCCAAAATGCAAGCTTTATTCGACTCTCAAGCCTCTAGACATGTAATTTGTGACAGAAATATTTTTTGTGAACATTTTCTATTAAAGGGGAGTCTTTATGTTTCATGATTTTGTCTTGATTATAGAGTTCCGACATCTAACGAAGCCTGCGGACTTCCTTGAGTAATTTGTGTTTATGGTATTTTATTCAAATTTTGCAATGATTATCTAGCTTAATGAAAATCCTAGAATCGTTGAGAAGTTATTAACGGTTGCAAACCATATCTCCTTATTTAAATGTTTTATTATAGGTAATCTATGACCTTTTTAAGAGATTACAAGTTCATTATTAGAAAGGAAATTTTGAGTTTGGTGCCTATAAAATGGTACACTTTCGCGTTTGGTGCCTAACTTTTTCCAAATCTGAGTTTGGTGCCAGTCAATGAATTGGCTTTGATTGACCGTGTTGACCATCCAATTTAGAGTTAAAAATGTGAAATGACTAATAAAATTCAAAACTCCGTTTTATTCACTAACTTCACCTTATCTTCGACATACTATATGTTTGAGAAATGAGATTTGTTGATTTTCATTCACGGGGTTTTAGGTTCCACTCCTAATACCGTCGCCATCTTCTTTCATTGCTAATCTCAAAACATACACAGAGCTACTGTTATTTTCTCAAATGACCACCTGTTTACACAAAATTAAATCCAAAGTATAAGCATAGCTCCCTTCATTGTTTACCCGTAAACCATCCAAAATCTATCTCTCATGTAAACCACAATAATCGTTTCCTTAAACCTTCAAACTAACCATTATTGTATTGAATAAATGAATCCATGTAAATGACTCTATTCATTTTTAATATTAATCATTATTGTATTAATTAATTTGTTACCATTTTCTGTAAATCCATAGTTACCATGGAAATCAGATTATGTCAGCCTTATTTCTCTGGAACGCTCGTAACGTGTTTGAAAAATGCTCTAGAGAGATTTCCTTAATGTGGTCCGTATTGGTGAAATAGTTAAATTAAATAATTATTTTTTAGAAAATTATTGACAAAGACACGTATTTATTTACAAATGTTGGCAGGGGGGCGAGCAACAATTTGTGCTCCAACATAGCTTGTGAACGGTCAACCAGTCATCCGATAAATCAACAACTTGATTGGGATCCTCACCAAACTCAAATTATGAAAAAGTTAGGTACCAAAGGCAAAGGTGTGCCATTTTATAAGCACCAAACTCAAAGTATCCCTTATTACAAATATTGTCTACTTATATAACTCTCTTTGTCCCCCCATGGTTTTGTGTAATCTCTTTTTCGACTATTTAGCTCATAACTTCTTCATACGAAGTGGGAATGACCTCATTCTTTTTCGGTTACCTCTTTCTTTCAGTTCCCCACAGTATACAGGAAAATTTTTAGGATTTGGACGTTTAGCAATTGGTGTTTCATCCTTATTTTCAATGTAAGGGATGACTTCCTTCTTTATTTTTGGAATCAACATACATATAAATGAAATTTGGATAACATGTAGAGCCTTTAAATGTATTAATTTTTACCGAATTTATTTTTTAGAAAATTTTATAATAAAACTGAGTTTATCTAGTTTATAGTATGTTTTCAAAATAAAGCATTTCGAATTCTAAAGATGTCACTAGACTTCCTTGAGTGAATGCATCCAAAAAGCAAACTTTTTTCGACTCTCAAGCCTCTAGACATGTAATTTGTGATGGAAATATTTTTTCTGAACATTTTTTATTAAAGGGGAGTCTTTCTTGTTCATGATTTGGTCTTGATCATAGAGTTCCGACATTTAACGAAGCCGGCGGACTTCCTTGAGTCATTTATGTTTATGATATTTTATTCAAATTTTGCAATGATTATCTAGCTTAAAGAAGATACTAGAATCGTTAAGAGGTTATTCACGGTTGCAAACCTTATCTCCTTCTTTAATTGTTTTATTATAGGTAATCTATGACCTTTTTAAGAGATTAGAAGTTCATTATTTGAAGGGATATTTTGAGTTTGGTGCGTATAAAATTGTACACTTTTGCGTTTGGTGCCTAACTTTGTAAAAATCTGAGTTTGGTGCCCAGTCAACGAATTGACGTTGATTGAGCATGTTGACCATCCTATTTAGAGTTAAAATTGTGAAACGACTAAAAAAATTCTAAACTTCGTTTTATTCACTAAATGCACCTTATCTTCTACATACTCCATGTTTGAGAAATAAGAGTTGTTGATTTTCTTTCACGATGTTTTAGGTTCCACTCTTAATACCATCGCCATCTTCTTTCATTGCTAATCTCAAATAATACACTGAGCTACTGTTATTTTCTCATATGACCATTAGTTTTCATAAAACTAAATCCAAAGTATAAGCATAGCTCCCTTCATTTTTACCCTTAAATCATCTAAAATCTATCTCTCATGTAAACCCCAATAATCGTTTCCTTAAACCTTCAAACTAACCATAATTGTATTGAACAAATGAATCCATGTAAATGAATCTATTCATTTTCCATTTTCTGTAAATCCACAGTTACCATGGCAATCAGATTATGTCAGCCTTATTTCTCTGGAACGCTCGTAACGTGTTTGAAAAATGCTCTAGAGAGATCTCCCTAATGTGGTCCGTGTTAGTGAATTAGTTAAATTAAATACTTATTGTTTAAACAATTATTGACGAAGAAACGTATTTATTTACAAAAGTTGGAAGGGTGCCGAGAAACAAGTTGTGCTCCAACACAGATTGTGAATGGTCAACCAGTCATCTGTTAAGTCAACTGCTTGATTTGGATCCTCACCAAACTCAAATTCTGACAAAGATAGGTACCAAAGGCAAAGTTGTGCCATTTTATAGGAATCAAACTCAAAATAACCCTTATTATAAAGATTGTCTACTTATATAACTCTCTTTGTCCCCCCAAGGTTTTGTGTAATCTCTTTTTCGACTATTTTTCTCATAACTTCTTCATACGAAGTGGGAATGACCTCATTCTTTTTCTGTTACCCCTGTCTTTCAGTTCCCCACAGTATACAAGAAATTTTTTAGGATTTGGACGGTTAACAATTGGTGTTTCATCCTTATTTTCAATCTAAAGGATGACTTCCTCTTTATTTTTGGAATCAATATACTTAGAAATGAAATTTGCATAACATGTAGAGCCTTTAAATGTATTATTTTTTTTACCGTAATCATTTTTTAGAAAATTTTATAATAAAACTGAGTTTATCTAGTTTATAGTTTGGTTTTAAAAAAAGGATTTCAAATTCTAACGAAGTCAATAGACTTCCTTGAGTAAATGCATCCAAAATGCAAGCTTCTTTCGACTCTCAAGCCTCTAGACATGTAATTTGTGCCGAAAATATTTTTTCTAAACATTTTCTATTAAAGGGGAGTCTTTCTCTTTCATGATTTGGTTTTGATCATAGAGTTCCGACATCTAACGAAGCCTGCGGACTTCTTTGTGTCATTTGTGTTTATGATATTTTATTCAAATTTTGCAATGATTCTCTAGCTTAAAGAAGATACTAGAATCGTTAAGAGGTTATGCACGGTTGCAAACCTTATCTCCTTCTTTAAATGTTTTATTATAGGTAATATATGACCTTTTTAAGAGATTAGAAGTTCATTATTTGAAGTGATATTTTTTGTTTGGTGCCTATAAAATTGTGCACTTTTGCGTTTTGTGCCTAACTTTGTCAAAATCTGAGTTGGGTGCCCAGTCAACGAATTGACGTTTATTCAAGGAAGTCTACTGACTTCGTTAGAATTCGAAATCCTTTATTTTGAAAAAATACTATAAACTAGATAAACTCAGTTTTATTATAAAATTTTCTAAAAAATAAATTGGTAAAAAATAATACATTTAAAGGCTCTACATGTTATCCAAATTGCATTTCTACGTATGTTGATTCCAAAAATAAAGAGGGAAGTCATCCTTTACATTGAAAATAAGGATGAAACACCAATTGCTAAGCGTCCAAATCCTGAAATTTTTCCTGTATACTGTGAGGAACTGAAAGACAGAGGTAACAGAAAAAGAATGAGGTCATTCCCACTTCGTATGAAGAAGTTATGAGCAAAATAGTCGAAAAAGAGATTACACAAACCCTTGGGGGACAAAGAGAGTTATATAAGTAGACAATATTTATAATAAGGGGTATTTTGAGTTTGGTGCCTATAAAATGGCACACCTTTGCCTTTGGTACCTAAATTTGTTGGAATTTGAGTTTGGGGTGGGTCCAAATCAAGCAGTTTACTTAACGGATGACTGGTGGACCGTTTACAAGCTGTGTTGGAGCACAACTTGTTGCTCCCCCCCCCCCC
>NW_020620159.1:921300-1027981 GCF_003573695.1 Papaver somniferum
TTTGTAAATAAATACATGTCTTTGTGAATAATTGTTTAAACAATCATTATTTAATTTAACTAGTTCACTAACACGGACCACGGTAGGGAAATCTCTCTAGATCATTTTCCAAACACGTTACGAGCGTTCCAGAGAAATAAGGCTGACTTATCTGACTGTCATGATAACTATGGATTTACATAAAATGGAAACAAATTTAATTAATACAATAATGATTAATTTGAAAAATGAATAGGGTCATTTACATGGATTCATTTGTTCAATACAATAATGGTTAGTTTGAAGGTTTAAGGAAATGATTATTGGGGTTGTTATGAGAGATAGATTTTGGATGATTTACCGGTAAACAATGAAGGGAGCTATGCTTATACTTTGGATTTAATTTTGTGTAGACGTGTGTTCATATGAGAAAATAACAGTAGCTTAGTGTATGATTTGAAATTGGCAATGAAAGAAGATGGCAATGGTATTAAGAGTGGAACCTAAAACCTCGTGAATGAAAATCAACAACTCTCATTTCTCAAACATGGAGTATGTAGAAGATAAGGCGCAGTTAGTGAATAAAACAGAGTTTAGAATTTTATTAGACATTTCACATTTTTAACTCTAAATTGGATGGTCAACACGGTCAATCAACGCCAATTCGTTGACTGGGCACCAAACTCAGATATTTACAAAGTTAGGCACCAAACGCGAAAGTGTACCATTTTATAGGCACCAAACTCGAAATATACCTTCTAAAAATGAACTTCTAATCTCTTAAAAAGGTCATAGATTACCTATAATAAAACATGGAAAGAAGAATATAAGGTTTGCAACCGTTAATAACTTCTCAACGATTCTGGGATCTTCTTTAAGCTAGATAATCATCGCAAAAATTGAATAAAATACCAAAAACACAAATGACTCAAGGAAGTCCGTAGGCTTCGTTAGATGTCAGAACTCTATGATCAAGACCAAATCATGAAACAGAAAGATTCCCCTTTAATAGAAAATTTTCAGAAAAAAAATTTTCTGCACAAATTACATGCCTAGAGGCTTGAGAGTCAAAAAAATCTTTCATTTTGGATGCATTAACTCAAGGAAGTCCAGTGACTTTGTTAGAAGTCGAAATCCTTTTTTTAAAACCAAACTATAAACTAGATAACCTCATTTTTATTATAAAATGTTCTGAAACATGATTGTGGTAAAAAATAATACATTTAAAGGCTCTACATGTTATCCAAATTGCATTTCTACGTATGTTGATTCCAAAAATAAAGAGGGAAATCATCCTTTACATTGAAAATAAGGATGAAACACCAATTGGTAAGCGTCCAAATCCTAAATATTTTCCTGTATACTGTGGGGAACTTAAAGACAGAGGTAAGAGAAAAAGAATGAGGTCATTCACACTTCGTATGAAGAAGTTATGAGCAAAATAGTCGAAAAAGAGATTACACAAAACCTTGGGGGACAAAGAGAGTTATATAAGTAGTCAATATTTATAATAAGGGGTATTTTTAGTTTGGTGCCTATAAGATGGCACACCTTTGCCTTTGGTACCTAACTTTGTCGGAATTTGAGTTTGGTGTGGGTCCCAACAAGGCAGTTGACTTAACGGATGACTGGTGGACCGTTCACAAGCTGTGTTGGAGCACAACTTGTTGCTCGCCCCCCCGCCAAATTTTGTAAATAAATACGTGTCTTTGTGAATAATTTTTTAAACAATCATTATTTAATTTAACTAGTTCAGTAATACGGAACACGGTAGGGAAATCTCTCTAGATCATTTTCCAAACACGTTACGAGCTTTCAAGAGAAATAAGGCTGACTTATCTGTCTGCCATGATAACTATGGATTTACATAAAATGGAAAAAAAATTAATTAATAAAATAATGATTAATTGGAAAAATGAATAGGGTCATTTGCATGAATTCATTTGTTCAATACAATAATGGTTAGTTTGAAGGTTTAAGGAAACGATTATTGGGGTTTACATGAGAGATAGATTTTGGATGATTTACCGGTAAACAATGAAGGGAGCTATGCTTATACTTTGGATTTAATTTTGTGTAAACAGGTGGTCATATGAGAAAATAACAGTATCTCAGTGTATGATTTGAGATTAGCAATGAGAGAAGATGGCAATGGTATTAAGAGTGGAACCTAAAACCTCGTGAATGAAAATCAACAACTCTCATTTCTCAAACATGGAGTATGTAGAAGATAGGGCGCAGTTAGTGAATAAATCGGAGGTTAAAATTTTATTAGACATTTCACATTTTTAATTCTAAATTGGATGGCCAACACGGTCAATCAACGCCAATTCGTTGACTGGGCACCAAACTCAGATATTTACAAAGTTAGGCACCAAACGCGAAAGTGTACCATTTTATAGGCACCAAACTCGAAATATCCCTTCTAATAATGAACTTCTAATCTCTTAAAAAGGTCATAGATTACCTATAATAAAACATGGAAAGAAGGATATAAGGTTTTCAACCGTTAATAACTTCTCAACGATTATGGGATCTTCTTTAAGCTAGATAATCATCGCAAAATTTTAATAAAATACCATAAACACAAATGACTCAAGGAAGTCCGCAGGCTGATAGACGCATTTATGTGTCTATTTTCATCCCTTTTGTGTATTTTGTTAGTACCCATTTGTGCTTATTGTGGTGTTTTTATGTTTGTTTAGGTGTTTTTTGGAGAAATACCCTTGTGTAGAAAGAGTTGCTCAATAAGTGATGTTTTGCACCCCCGGAGAAAATTACCAAGAGCACCCCAGAAATGCACCAGAGGCACCCCAGAAATATGTCGGAAAAGTCCCAGAAAAAGTGTTAAAGGTACCTTATAGAAATTACTAAAGACACCCATCTTTTGGATAAGGGCACCCCCAGGCACCCAGAGGATTAAGGCACCCGCGTTTTGGATTCAGGACACCTCCCTTTCTTCTTCGTTTGAAAATGAATTTGGCGGGAAAATGCATGCAGACGCTGGCAGATTTTGGAGTTGAATTTTTGGACTGTTTTAACGAGATTCAATCGCTGGAAATGATTGGGATGGACTTAATATAGCATAACAGGCCTGGTACAATGAATTGGATCAACCGAATTGGGCTGGATCGAGTCAAACAGAGTCGAACAGGGAAGAGAAATATTTTTGGAAACAGAGAGAATTTCGAGTTATTTTTTTGAAGATACTCGAGTAAAGAGTGAATATATTGTACTTAGGATAATATTCATCGAATCTTAGAAGATTGAGTAACAAAATATTTGTTATAAACGCAAGGGAAATCAAAATCTGATTTGCTTCCTAAACAGGCCATGAAAAATATAACCGAGTAATGAAGGATTTCGGGGATTAATGGGAGAGATTCTTTGGACATGTTTGTTATAAAAGAGTTTCATTGGAGGCAGAGAAAGAAAAAAAAGGGACGGAAAAGGTTTTGGGAGGAACAGAGAAATCACAAGAGGTGTACAAAAAAGTTACAGTGAGAAAGTTTCTGCTGGTGAAGAACAGTCAGTCCAAGACAGACGTTTTCCAACAGCGTCTGCAACGCTCAGCTGTGCGTCGCATCAACCAGACAACAACAGTTCATTCCTGTCGTTGTTTTATCAGTAGTTTGTAACGATTGTATGCGTTGCAAACAGTGTTGTAAACCAATTTTTCTCCATTTTCTCTTAATTGTAAACAACTTTTGAGTATCAATGAATCAATTTGAGAGGTATTTCACCATGATGAGCTAAACCCATTCTCTGGGGCAACGGAGGAAACTTTTCGGCCAATGAAAAAGGGGTAATTTCTATTTAATTATTTATGCAATTTATTATATTTAATTATTTGCCTTGAATAAATAGTTTTACAAGGATTTTTATCAAGTAATTGTTATTTTGATTGATGGGATATGCTTAACTTAGTGTTCTTGATATCCCATGCCTTTAACTTACATTTATTCTTTTATAAAATCCATATTTGCAATAATTAAAATTATTTAAACGAAAAAAAATTGCATAATAATATTAGAAATACCATTTTAAATTGGTAGAGAAAAGTGGAATCCTTAGCCCTATTTTCTCCATAAAGACTTCAATCACTTTGTTATTTTCTTTACAATTTAATTAAATCTAAAAAAAAAAGTTACTTTCACAAGTTCGAAAGAACCTCTTTTACCACTATCTACAACAACATTTGAAAACACATCAATTTTTGCGCCGCCGACGCGGACCTGTGCTTAGGTAGAATATTTTTTTTAGGTTTATTATTTTTTTAAAAAAATTGTTTGTTCGTTTTTACGTTTCTTTTTGTCTTGATTTTGCAGGTTTGAAGTGAAAGCTAAGGACTTGGAGAGGAAAAGCTTAAAGCTTAAAGCGAAAAGAGAAAAAGAAGAAAAAAAGAAGACAAATAAAATTTTTTAGGATTTAATTTTTAATATTTTTTTTTTATTATTATTATTTTTAATTTTTTTAGAGTGTGTGAGGAATTTTTGTATTATTATTATTTTTATTTTTTTTTTCCTTTTTGAACTCTTGGACTGGACTTTAATTTTTTTTAAACCCTACGGAAGGGTACTCTTAAATAAAAATTGTGTGCAGGGAAGGACGGTGATTACGATATCACCTCGGCCCCTCGGGTTCGCACACGACATAGGAGTCGAGTCGACGACAACGATTCTTCGCCCGTCTGGTACGGGAGGTAAGTCCATCGAAACACTCGCGAATCCCCTGTAAGCGAGTTACTGGATTCCTTAAGGTGTTCATTGTTTGAGGACGAATTTGGACTGCATTTAATTTTCCTAGTAAAGGGCAAGGCCTGGCCTAAACAAGATAAGGGTTTGGATTTCATCACCACTCCCTTCTTGCCCGCTTTAGGAAAACAAAACCTAACGCGAACCCAAACCTTAAAATTTGATTAGAAAGAGACATATAGGGTATCGAGCTTATTAGGAAATTTTTTCGAGGAATATTGGTTATTCTTTTAGCATACTTCGAAGTTCATGACGGTCTCTGAGAGTTGAATGCGTGATTGCGCCGCCTTGCGGTGAGGCCTTGGGTATCAAAGCTCTTAAGCTTCCCTCGCCTCGATTCAACTTACTTTGACTCGGATTGATTCCAGAGGGGTTTGCTTAAATTGTAACGAATTCCCCTTCGAGAAATAGAAGCTAGTCTAGAAACAATCTAAGTGAACCATCATGCTTGTTGTTTGCTAGAAATCTTTAGGTTTGCTGTGGTAAAGTCGAGTCAGCCTGTTGTGTGATTGCTAGAACCTTCATGTTAGGATTTTTATTCATTTTTGATTTTTTTTTAGTGTATGCCCGATTTTGTTAATAGGGATTGTAAAAGAGATACTCTAGGTCGATTGATTAGCGAAAAACCTAGTAGTTCTTCTAATATAAACAGGGAGCTCGAAGATTGTTCTTTTGAGAGCCCTGTTTTTGGAAACTTCAGTTTTGAGAATTTATCTCTGAGTGAGAGGAGTACCCCTAGTACTCCAATTGTGCCAAAGATGGCAACTTTGAAAGATTTGTTAAACCCAGTTAGGACCTCTCGTCAATCTTGTATCAAGTTAGCTGAAACTGAGGCAACTTATGAACTGAAACCTGGGACCTTGCAGATGCTCCCAATTTTTTTAGGAAAAGAAAATGAAAACCCCTATTTTCATATTTGGGAATTTGAGGAAATTTGTAGTACTCTACGAATTAAAAACCTAGATGATGATGCTCTGAAACTTAGGTTATTTCCCTTTTCCTTAAAAGATAAAGCCAAAACATGGCTATACAGTTTGGCTTCTGAGTCAATTGAAACCTATGACCAACTTACTTCTGCCTTTATACAAAAGTTTTTCCCAAGGCACAAAACATCGTCTGTTAGGACACAAATATGTACTTTTGCTCAACAAGAAGGAGAATCCTTATATAGGTATTTAGAAAGGTTCAATGAATTAATATCTCAGTGTCCTCATCATGGTTTAGAGAAGGTCAGGTTAGTTCAGATCCTCTACGAGGGTTTAGATTATTCAACAACAACCATGGTTGAGTCCTTATGCACAGGTGGGTTTGAGAATAAAACCGTTGATGAAGCGATGACATTTTTGAATGAAATCGCTGATAAGACCCAACAATGGGAACATAGTAGGGAACCCAAGAAAACAATTCTTCCGAGTAGAGGAAATGTCAATAGGGTAGAAGGATCTTATGAGTCAGACGCTAAAATAGATGCCATAGCCAAAAGGTTAGAAGCCTTAGAATTAGGTCTTCTAGTGGTAGTAGTGGAAGAATAGAGCCTTTTTGGGAAGGCCATGTGATTGAATAGCAAGCCAATGCTCTCTATAACAACACTAGATTTGATAATCGACAGAAGTCTGACCCATATTCAGAAACCTATAACCCTGGATGGAGAAACCACCCCAACCTTTCTTGGTCTAAGGGCCAGAATCAAGGTCAGTCTAGTAACTCTCAGGTTTCCCCAGGTTTTGGATATACTAAGAATCCTTCAGTTCCGGCACAGTTTCAGAACCCTTCAGACAAGAAGATTATGAGTTTAGAAGAGTCTCTTGCTTTATTGACTCGTAATACTATGGAGTTTCAACAATCCGTTGCTCAAGGTTTAGACGATAATAAGAGAATAGGTCAAGCTAACTCTCAGGCTATTTCCGAGTTGAAAACCCAGGTTAGTCAGATAAACGAGACTTTGAGAGAAAAAGGCAAGTTTCCTAGTCAGACTCATCCTAATGCTAGAGGAGTTTATGAAATAGGAGGAAGATCATCTGAACATGTGAATGCTATTACAACCCTTAGGAGTGGGAAGAAAGTTGACAACAAGGTTGCCATGACTGATAGTGAACATGATGTAGTTCACCCTGCTGAACCAGAAGAGACTGATAGAGCCTCTAAAGAGACCAATGAGGGTCCTGTTAAGCCTGACTTCGTTCCCAGAGCCCCATTTCCCCGGCTATTAGCACCAACGAAAAATGAATCCAACTTCAATGACATAATGGAGGTTTTCAAGAAAGTTACTATAAACCTTCCGTTACTAGAGGCAATTAGGCAACTACCGACTTATTCCAAGTTCCTCAAGGATATGTGTACGCGAAAGCGAAATCTTAGTGTCCCTAAAAATGCCTTTCTAGCTTGTCATGTAAGTTCGATTATTCAGAACACCACTCCTAAATATAAAGACCCAGGTTCACCTACCATTGCTTGCACGATAGGAAAATACCGGGTAGAAAGAGCTTTACTTGACTTAGGAGCAAGTGTGAATTTATTACCATACCATGTGTACTTAAAGCTAGGACTTGGAGAATTAAAACCTACCAAGATAACACTCCAGTTAGCTGATAGGTCTGTTAAAATCCCTCGTGGTGTGATAGAGGATGTTCTTATTGAGGTCGACAAGTTTATTTATCCTGTGGATTTCTTTGTCCTAGATACCCAACATGTCCCTGACCCAGAGAACCAGATACCGGTGATTTTAGGTCGCCCATTTTTGGCTACATCTAATGCAATTATAAATTGTCGAAATGGTATCATGAACTTATCTTTTGGTAATATGACTATTGAGCTGAATATTTTTAATGTGAACAAGCTACATTCTGAGCTAGATAACACATATATTGAAGAAGTGAACATGATAGGAACCTTAGATCAGGAGGCATTACCAAACATCGTATCGGATGATCCATTAGAGAGTTTTCTATCCCATTTGAGCCTGGATTTCGACAAGGATAGTAACATCGAACGAGTAAATGCTATGTTGAAGTCTTTCCATGTGATTATAGTTTCCGATTTGGACAGTGATCAGAATATTAGGCAAGAAACCGCGTTTCAAGAAAATAAGGAAACTTTAGAGTGGACCATAGCGGATATGAAGCAAGCTGAAGATAAACCACCTGATTACAACTTAGGGAAAGCAATAGAACTTTTTCAAGAACCAGATAATCTAGAAATTAGGAGTATTGTGACTAGTCTATGTAGAGACAACCAGAATCCTAAGTTTGGGGGTGGAGAACTAGAAGAATCTCTTGAGTATTTTAAGGACTGTGAAGATCCGGAAATTCAAGAAATAATTAAAGGCTTGTCTAAGGGTGGAGAACTAGAAGAATCTCTTGAGTATTTTAATGACTGGGAAGATCCGGAAATTCAAGCAATAATTAAAGGCTTGTCTAAGGGTAGTGATGATTCTTGTGATCGTCAAGTATCCCTAAGTCGAGTCCCTAACTTGGGACTCGAACCTTGTACGTCTGAGATACTACTAGAGTCTGTTCAGATTCCGCAACTCGATCCTCCTTATACTGTCCAGGAGGTAACCCAGGTATTAGAGACCCATTTTGCGGATGACTCTAGTTATCGAGACACACATATGAAGCTCAATCATGCAAACCCAGTTGTCTTGACAGAAATCTTAGATGAGGACGTACTCCTTCTGTTCATTTTTCTAATCCAGTGCAGTTTTCTCATCCTCGTGTTAGCTCTATTTGGTCTTATGGACCCACAATTGTTCCGACTATTGGTATACGACTTCGAAAGGTGAAAATTCTTTGAGAGGTACTTGATGTCTAGCTAATGACTATAAATTTAGCATTTACTGGGAGGCTCCCTCACTCATGTGATTCGGTAATATCCTTCCTTATTTCTTTCCCTCCAGTGGTATCGATTTCCCCTTGTTCATGCTTTTAATTTCATCTTTAGAACATTGAGGACAATGTTAGATTTAAGTTTGGGGGTGGGGAAGAAACTTTTTGTAATAAATAAACTCTAGAGCCTAGAAATTTATGCTTAATTAAGGAGGGCAATAACCAATCTAAGTGAATGGAAGCATTTTGGTTATAGGAGTTGAGGAACCAATCTGATTAGATGGGAACATCTAAAGAGTCTATTCATAAAAGCACAGAGCTCAGGTGTTAGAAAAACATGGTAGTTTCGCCATATCCTCGTGATGGAAACATCGAAAGAATCCTAATCCTTCTGTTTATATTTTTTTTAAGTGATTTGGTGGGGCACACGATTCAAGTTGTTACCAATGCGGGTGTAATAGAGTGACTGAGTACCTTTCAACAAAAAAAAAAAAAAAAAAAAAAAACCAGACCAATAGACCAATCGGAATAAATACTAACACTTGGATAGCAATATATGTGTGTTCTCCCTGTCTCCGTCGCCTAAACAAGCGTGGAATGCAGGATCCACGGGAATTACCATGTAATCTGCTGATAAGAAGCATGCGCTTGGATCCACAAGATCTAATCATGTTGTTAGTTCTTAAATAAATGTGTGTTCAATAAAGTCGACCACTGGAACCCTTGTATATGCCAGTGTGTTGACCTAGAGTTAAGATTATTAACCACTGGTCCCCTTGTATATGCCAGTGTGTTGATATTAGTCAAACCGGTATCTCAGTCGTTTAGGTTAGGTTCACCTTGGCAAAGGCCTTCAGACAGATATGGGAAACACCATCACTTTAAACCATCTATTTTTCTTTATCCATCTTCTTAATCTTTCCATGTGATTAGTTGACTCCGGTTTATGATGTCCAGAAACTATCTGAGTAGAGCTCTGTCACTTTATATGAATTTTTAGTATGCTTGAGTGTAAACTCGTGTACATCAATTGGAATTTCACATCAGGGTTCTTCCTCCCATAATCAATAAGTATGCCAACCAAGGAGATTTTTTAGTGCCTTCCAAGGTTCCGTGTAGATAGCTAGGGTCTGGAGTAAAGGTTTTGTGGATACACCTCTGGTAAACCCTCCGGAGACAACACTCCGCCACTAGGGACACCTAGTGGTTTAACGGCTTGCTGCACGTGTTAAGTGTAGTCATTTTATTTTCTAGAATAAATTTGCTCGGGACTAGCAAATAATAAGTTTGGGGGTATTTGATAGACGCATTTATGTGTCTATTTTCATCCCTTTTGTGTATTTTGTTAGTACCCATTTGTGCTTATTGTGGTGTTTTTATGTTTGTTTAGGTGTTTTTTGGAGAAATACCCTTGTGTAGAAAGAGTTGCTCAATAAGTGATGTTTTGCACCCCCGGAGAAAATTACCAAGAGCACCCCAGAAATGCACCAGAGGCACCCCAGAAATATGTCGGAAAAATCCCAGAAAAAGTGTTAAAGGCACCTTATAGAAATTACTAAAGACACCCATCTTTTGGATAAGGGCACCCCCAGGCACCCAGAGGATTAAGGCACCCGCGTTTTGGATTCAGGACACCTCCCTTTCTTCTTCGTTTGAAAATGAATTTGGCGGGAAAATGCATGCAGACGCTGGCAGATTTTGGAGTTGAATTTTTGGACTGTTTTAACGAGATTCAATCGCTGGAAATGATTGGGATGGACTTAATATAGCATAACAGGCCTGGTACAATGAATTGGATCAACCGAATTGGGCTGGATCGAGTCAAACAGAGTCGAACAGAGAAGAGAAATATTTTTGGAAACAGAGAGAATTTCGAGTTATTTTTTTGAAGATACTCGAGTAAAGAGTGAATATATTGTACTTAGGATAATATTCATCGAATCTTAGAAGATTGAGTAACAAAATATTTGTTATAAACGCAAGGGAAATCAAAATCTGATTTGCTTCCTAAACATGCCATGAAAAATATAACCGAGTAATGAAGGATTTCAGGGATTAATGGGAGAGATTCTTTGGACATGTTTGTTATAAAAGAGTTTCATTGGAGGCAGATAAAGAAAAAAAAGGGACGGAAAAGGTTTTGGGAGGAACAGAGAAATCACAAGAGGTGTACAAAAAAGTTACAGTGAGAAAGTTTCTGCTGGTGAAGAACAGTCAGTCCAAGACAGACGTTTTCCAACAGCGTCTGCAACGCTCAGCTGTGCGTCGCATCAACCAGACAACATCAGTTCATTCCTGTCGTTGTTTTATCAGTAGTTTGTAACGATTGTATGCGTTGCAAACAGTGTTGTAAACCAATTTTTCTCCATTTTCTCTTAATTGTAAACAAATTTTGAGTATCAATGAATCAATTTGAGAGGTATTTCACCATGATGAGCTAAACCCATTCTCTGGGGCAACGGAGGAAACTTTTCGGCCAATGAAAAAGGGGTAATTTCTATTTAATTATTTATGCAATTTATTATATTTAATTATTTTCCTTGAATAAATAGTTTCACAAGGATTTTTATCAAGTAATTGTTATTTTGATTGATGGGATATGCTTAACTTAGTGTTCTTGATATCCCATGCTTTTAACTTACATTTATTCTTTTATAAAATCCATATTTGCAATAATTAAAATTATTTAAACGAAAAAAAATTGCATAATAATATTAGAAATACCATTTTAAATTGGTAGAGAAAAGTGGAATCCTTAGCCCTATTTTCTCCATAAAGACTTCAATCACTTTGTTATTTTCTTTACAATTTAATTAAATCTAAAAAAAAAGTTACCTTCACAAGTTCGAAAGAACCTCTTTTACCACTATCTACTACAACATTTGAAAACACATCACAGGCTTCGTTAGATGTCGGAACTCTATGATCAAGACCAAATCATGAAACAGAAAGACTCCCCTTTGTTAGAAAATTTTCAGAAAATATATTTCTGTCACAAATTACATGTCTAGAGGCTTGAGAGTCGAAAAAAGCTTGCATTTTGGATGCATTGACTCAAGGAAGTCCAGTGACTTCGTTAGAAGTCGAAATCCTTTTTTAAGACAAACTAAAAACTAGATGAACTTAGTTTTATTATAAAATTTTCTAAAAAATGATTGCGGTAAAAAATAATACATTTAAAGGCTCTACATGTTATGCAAATTGCATTTCTACGTATGTTGATTCCAAAAATAAAGAGGGAAGTCATCCTTTACATTGAAAATAAGGATGAACCACCAATTTCTAAGCGTCCAAATCTTAAAAAATTTCCTGTATACTGTGGGGAACTGAAAGACAGAGGTAACAGAAAAAGAATGAGGTCATTCCCACTTCATATGAAGAAGTTATGAGCAAAATAGACGAAAAAGAGATTACACAAAACCTTGGGGGACAAAGAGAGTTATATAAGTATACAATATTTATAATAAGGGGTTTTTGAGTTTGGTGCCTATAAAATGGCACACCTTTGCCTTTGGTACCTCACTTTGTCGGAATTTGAGTTTGGTGTGGGTCCCAATCAAGCAGTTGACTTAACGGATGACCGGTGGACCGTTCACAAGCTGTGTTGGAGTACAACTTGTTGCTCGGCCCCCCGCCAACTTTTGTAAATAAATAAGTGTCTTCGTGAATAATTGTTTAAACAATCATTATTCAATTTAACTAGTTCACTAACACGGACCACAATAGGGAAATCTCTCTAGATCATTTTCAAAACACGTTACGAGCGTTCCAGAGAAATAAGGCTGACTTATCTGACTGCCATGATAACTATGGATTTACATAAAATGGAAACAATTTTAATTAATACAATAATGATTAATTTGAAAAATTAATAGGGTCATTTACATGGATTCATTTGTTCAATACAATAATGGTTAGTTTGAAGGTTTAAGGAAACGGTTATTGGGGTTTACATGAGAGATAGATTTTGGATTATTTACCGGTAAACAATGAAGGGAGCTATGCTTATAGTTTGGATTTAATTTTGTGAAACAGGTGGTCAAATGAGAAAATAACAGTAGCTCAGTGTATGGTTTGATATTAGAAATGAAAGGAGATGGCAATGGTATTAAGAGTGGAACCTAAAACCTCGTGAATGAAAATCAACAACTCTCATTTCTCAAACATGGAGTATGTAGAAGATAAGGCGCAGTTAGTGAATAAAACGGAGTTTAGAATTTTATTAGACATTTAACATTTTAAACTCTAAATTGGTTGGTCAACACGGTGTCAATCAACGCCAATTCGTTGACTGGGCACCAAACGCGAAAGTGTACCATTTTATAGGCACCAAACTCGAAATATCCCTTCTAATAATGAACTTCTAATCTTTTAAAAAGGTCATAGATTACCTATAATAAAACATGGAAAGAAGGAGATAAGGTTTCAACCGTTAATAACTTCTCAACGATTATGGGATCTTCTTTAAGCTAGATAATCATTCCAAAATTTGAATAAAATACCATAAACACAAATGACTCAAGGAAGTCCGCAGGCTTCGTTAGATGTCGAAACTCTATGATCAAGACCAAATCATAAAACAGAAAGACTCCCCTTTAATAGAAAATTTTCATAAAAAATATTTCGTGCACAAATTACATGTCTAGAGGCTTGAGAAAAAAGCTTGCATTTTGGATGCATTGACTCAAGGAAGTCCAGTGACTTCGTTAGAAGTCGAAATCCTTTTTATTAAAACCAAACTATAAACTAGATAAACTCATTTTTATTATAAAATTTTCTAAAAAATGATTGTGGTAAAAAATAATACATTTAAGAGCTCTACATGTTATCCAAATTGCATTTCTGCGTATGTTGATTCCAAAAATAAAGAGGGAAGTCATCCCTTACATTGAAAATAAGGATGAAACACCAATTTCTAAGCGTCCAAATCCTAAAAAATTTCCCGTAAACTTTGGGGAACTGAAAGACAGAGGTAACATTAAAAGAATGAGGTCATTCCCACTTCGTATGAAAAAGTTATGAGCAAAATAGTCGAACAAGAGATTACACAAAACCTTGGGGGACAAAGAGAGTTATATAAGTAGACAATATTTATAATAAGGGGTATCTTGAGTTTGGTGCCTATAAAATGGCACACCTTTGCCTTTGGTACCTAACCTTTTCGGAATTTGAGTTTGGTGTAGGTCCCAACCAAGCAGTTGACTTAACGGATGACTGGTGGACCGTTCACAAACTGTGTTAGAGCACAACTTGTTGCTCGGCCCCCGCCAACTTTTGTAAATAAATACGTGTCTTTGTGAATAATTTTTTAAACAATCATTATTTAATTTAACTAGTTCACTAACACGGACCACGGTGGGGAAATCTCTCTAGATCATTTTCCAAACACGTTACGAGCGTTCCAGAGAAATAAGGCTGACTTATCAGACTGCCATGATAACTATGGATTTACATAAAGTGGAAACAAATTTAATTAATGCAATAATGATTAATTTGAAAAATGAATAGGGTCATTTACGTGGATTCATTTGTTCAATATAATAATGGTTAGTTTGAAGGTTTAAGGAAACGATTATTGGGATTTACATGAGAGATAGATTTTGGATGATTTACCGGTAACAATGAAGGGAGATATGCTTATACTTGGGATTTAATTTGTGTAAACAGGTGGTTATATGAGAAAATAACAGTAGCTCAGTGTATGATTTAAGATTAGCGATGAAAGAAGATGGAAATGGTATTAAGAGTGGAACCTAAAACCTCGTGAATAAAAATCAACAACTCTCATTTCTCAAACATGGAGTATGTAGAAGATAAGGCGCAGTAAGTGAATGAAACGGAATTTCGAATTTTATTATACATTTCACATTTTTAACTCTAAATTGGATGGTCAACACGGTCAATCAACGCCAATTCGTTGACTGGGCACCAAACTCAGATATTGACAAAGTTAGGCACCAAACACGAAAATGTACCATTTTATAGGCACCAAACTCGAAATATCCCTTCTAATAATGAACTTCTAATCTTTTAAAAAGGTCATAGATTACCTATAATAAAACATGGAAAGAAGGAGATAAAGTTTGCAACGGTTAATAACTTCTTAACGATTATGGGATCTTCTTTAAGCTAGATAATCATTGCAAAATTTGAATAAAATACCATAAACACAAATGACTCAAGGAAGTCCGCAGGCTTCGTTAGATGTCGGAACTCTATGATCAAGACCAAATCATGAAACAGAAAGACTCCTCTTTAATAGAAAATTTTCAGAAAAAATATTTCCTTCACAAATTACATGTCTAGAGGCTTGAGAGTCGAAAAAAGCTTGCATTTTGGATGCATTGACTCAAGGAAGTCCAGTGACTTCATTAGAAGTCGAAATCCTTTTTTTAAAACCAAACTATAAACTAGATAAACTCATTTTTATTATAAAATTTTCTAAAAAATGATTGTGGTAAAAAATATTACATTTAAGAGCTCTACATGTTATCCAAATTGCATTTCTGCGTATGTTGATTCCAAAAATAAAGAGGGAAGTCATCCCTTACATTGAAAATAAGTACGACACACCAATTGCTAAGCGTCGAAATCCTAAAATTTTCCTGTAAACTTTGTGGAACTGAAAGACAGAGGTAACAGAAAAAGAACGAGGTCATTCCCACTTCGTATGAAGAAGTTATGAGCAAAATAGTCGAAAAAGAGATTCCACAAAACCTTGGGGGACAAAGAGAGTTATATAAGTAGACAATATTTATAATAAGGGGTATTTTGAGTTTGGTGCCTATAAAATGGTACACCTTTGCCTTTGGTACCTAACTTTGTCGGAATTTGAGTTTGGTGTTGGTCCCAACCAAGCAGGTTACTTAACGGATGACTGGTGGACCGTTCACAAGCTGTGTTAGAGCACAACTTGTTGCTCTGCCCCCGCCAACTTTTGTAAATAAATACGTTTCTTTGTGAATAGTTGTTTAAACAATCATTATTTAATTTAACTAGTTCACTAACACGGACCACGGTAGGGAAATCTCTCTTGATCATTTTCCAAACACGTTACGAGCGTTCCAGAGAAATAAGGCTGACTTATCTGACTGACATGATAACTATGGATTTACATAGAGTGAAAACAAATTTAATTAATGCAATAATGATTAATTTGAAAAATGAATAGGGTCATTTACATGGATTCATTTGTTCAATACAATAATGGTTAGTTTGAAGGTTTAAGGAAACGATTATTGGGGTTTACATGAGAGATAGATTTTGGATGATTTACCGGTAAACAATGAAGGAAGCTATGCTTATACTTTGGATTTAATTTTGTGTAAACAGGTAGTCATATGAGAAAATAACAGTAGCTCAGTGTATGATTTGAGATTAGTGATGAAAGAAGATGGAAATGGTATTAAGAGTGGAACCTAAAACCTCGTGAATAAAAATCAACAACTCTCATTTCTCAAACATGGAGTATGTAGAAGATAAGGCGCAGTAAGTGAATGAAACGGAATTTAGAATTTTATTATACATTTCACATTTTTAACTCTAAATTGGATGGTCAACACGGTCAATCAACGCCAATTCGTTGACTGGGCACCAAACTCAGATATTGACAAAGTTAGGCACCAAACGCGAAAGTGTACCATTTTATAGGCACCAAACTCGAAATATCCCTTCTAATAATGAACTTCTAATCTTTTAAAAAGGTCATAGATTACCTATAATAAAACATGGAAAGAAGGAGATAAAGTTTGCAACGGTTAATAACTTCTTAACGATTATGGGATCTTCTTTAAGCTAGATAATCATTGCAAAATTTGAATAAAATACCATAAACACAAATGACTCAAGGAAGTCCGCAAGCTTCGTTAGATGTAGGAACTCTATGATCAAGACCAAATCATGAAATAGAAAGACTCCTCTTTAATAGAAAATTTTCAGAAAAAATATTTCCTGCACAAATTACATGTCTAGAGGCTTGAGAGTCGAAAAAAGCTTGCATTTTGGATGCATTGACTCAAGGAAGTCCAGTGACTTCGTTAGAAGTCGAAATCTTTTTTTTAAAACCAAACTATAAACTAGATAAACTCATTTTTATTATAAAATTTTCTAAAAAATGATTGTGGTAAAAAATAATACATTTAAGAGCTCTACATGTTATCCAAATGGCATTTCTACGTATGTTGATTCCAAAAATAAAGAGGGAAGTCATCCCTTACATTGAAAATAAGGATAACACACCAATTGCTAAGCGTCGAAATCCTAAAAATTTTCCTGTAAACTTTGGGGAAATGAAAGACAGAGGTAACAAAAAAAGAATGAGGTCATTCCCACTTCGTATGAAGAAGTTATGAGCAAAATAGTCGAAAAAGAGATTACACAAACCCTTGGGGAACAAAGAGATTTATATAAGTAGACAATATTTATAATAAGGGGTATTTTTAGTCTGGTGCCTATAAAATGGCACACCCTTGCCTTTGGTACCTAACTTTGTCGGAATTTGAGTTTGGTGTTGGTCCCAACCAAGCAGGTTACTTAACGGATGACTGGTGGACCGTTCACAAGCTGTGTTAGAGCACAACTTGTTGCTCTGCCCCCGCCAACTTTTGTAAATAAATACGTTTCTTTGTGAATAATTGTTTAAACAATCACTATTTAATTTAACTAGTTCACTAACACGGACCACGGTAGGGAAATCTCTCTAGATCATTTTCCAAACACGTTACGAGCGTTCCAGAGAAATAAGGCTGACTTATCTGACTGCCATGATAACTATGGATTTACATAAAGTGAAAACAAATTTAATTAATGCAATAATGATTAATTTGAAAAATGAATAGGGTCATTTACATGGATTAATTTGTTCAATACAATAATGGTTAGTTTGAAGGTTTAAGGAAACGATTATTGGGGTTTACATGAGAGATATATTTTGGATGATTTACCGGTAAACAATGAAGGGAGCTATGCTTATACTTTGGATTTAATTTTTTGTAAACAGGTGGTCATATGAGAAAATAACACTAGCTCAGTGTATGATTTGAGATTAGCAATGAAAGAAGATGGCAATGGTATTAAGAGTGGAACCTAAAACCTCGTGAATAAAAATCAACAACTCTCATTTCTCAAACATGGAGTATTTAGAAGATAAGGCGCAGTTAGTGAATGAAACGGAGTTTAGAATTTTATTAGACATTTCACATTTGTAACTCTAAAATGGATGGTCAACACGGTCAATCAACGCCAATTCGTTGACTTGGCACCAAACTCAGATATTGACAAAGTTTGGCACCAAACCCGAAAGTGTACCATTTTATAGGCACCAAACTCGAAATATCCCTTCTAATAATGAACTTCTAAACTTTTAAAAAGGTCATAGATTACCTATAATAAAACATGGAAATAAGGAGATAAGGTTTGCAACCGTTAATAACTTCTCAACGATTATGGGATCTTCTTTTAGCTAGATAATCATTGCAAAATTTAAATAAAATACCATAAACACAAATGACTCAAGGAAGTCCTCAGGCTTCGTTAGATGTCGGAACTCTATGATCAAGACCAAATAATGAAACAGAAAGACTCCCCTTTAATAGAAAATTTTCATAAAAAATATTTCCTGCACAAACTACATGTCTAGAGGCTTGAGAGTCGAAAAAAGCTTGCATTTTGGATGCATTGACTCAAGGAAGTCCAGTGACTTCGTTAGAAGTCAAAATCATTTTTTTAAAACCAAACTATAAACTAGATAAACTCATTTTTATTATAAATTTTCTTAAAAATGATTGTGGTAAAAAATAATACATTTAAAAGCTCTACATGTTATCCAAATGGCATTTCTACGTATGTTGATTCCAAAAATAAAAAGGGAAGTCATCTTTTACATTGAAAATAAGGATGAAACACCAATTGTTAAACGTACAAAACCTAAATTGTTTTCATGTATACTGTGGGGAACTGAAAGACAGAGGTAACAGAAAAAGAATGAGGTCATTCCCACTTCGTATGAAGAAGTTATGAGCAAAATAGTCGAAAAAGAGATTACACAAAACCTTGGGGGACAAAGAGAGTTATATAAGTAGACAATATTTATAATAAGGGGTATTTTGAGTTTGGTGCCTATAAAATGGCACACCCTTGCCTTTGGTACCTAACTTTGTCGGAATTTGAGTTTGATGTGGGTCCAAATCAAGCAGTTGACTTAACGGATGACTGGTGGACCGTTCACAAGCTGTGTTGGAGCACAACTTGTTGCTCGGCCCCCTGCCAACTTTTGTAAATAAATACGTGTCTTTGTGAATAATTGTTTAAATAATCATTATTTAATTTAACTAGTTCACTAACACGGACCACGGTAGGGAAATCTCTCTAGATCATTTTCCAAACACGTTACAAGCGTTCCAGAGAAATAAGGCTGACTTATCTGACTGCCATGATAACTATGGATTTACATAAAATGGAAACAAATTTAATTAATGCAATAATTATTAATTTGAAAAATGAATAGGGTCATTTAAATGGATTCATTTGTTCAATACAATAATGGTTAGTTTGAAGGTTTAAGGAAACGATTATTTGGGTTTACATGAGTGATAGATTTTGGATGATTTACCGGTAAACAATGAAGGGAGCTATGCTTATACTTTGGATTTAATTTTTTGTAAACAGGTGGTCATATGAGAAAATAACAGTAGCTCAGTGTATGATTTTAGATTAGCAATGAAAGAAGATGGCAATGGTATTAAGAGTGGAACCTAAAACCTCGTGAATGAAAATCAACAACTCTCATTTCTCAAACATGGAGTATGTAGAAGATAAGGCGCAGTTAGTGAATAAAACGGAGTTTAGAATTTTATTATACATTTCACATTTTTAACTCTAAATTGGTTGGTCAACACGGTCAATCAATGCCAATTCGTTGATTGGGCATCAAACTCAGATATTGAAAAAGTTAGGCACCAAACGCGAAAGTGTACTATTTTATAGGCACCAAACTCGAAATATCCCTTATAATAATGAACTTCTAATCTTTCAAAAAGGTCATAGATTACCTATAATAAAACATGGAAAAAAGGAGATAAGGTTTGCAACCGTTAATAACTTCTCAACGATTATGGGATCTTCTTTAAGCTAGATAATCATTGCAAAATTTGAATAAAATACCATAAACAAAAATGACTCAAGGAAGTCCGCAGACTTCGTTAGATGTCGGAACTCTATGATCAAGACCAAATCATGAAACAGAAATACTCCCCTTTAATAGAAAATTTTCAGAAAAAATATTCCCTACATAAATTACATGTCTAGAGGCTTGAGAATCGAAAAAATCTTGCATTTTGGATGCATTGACTCAAGGAAGTCCAGTGACTTCGTTAGAAGTCGAAATCCTTTTTTTAAAACCAAACTATAAACTAGATAAACTCATTTTTATTATAAAATTTTCTAAAAAATGTTTGTGGTAAAAAAATAATACATTTAAAGGCTCTACGTGTTATCCAAATTGGGTTTCTACGTATGTTGATTCCAAAAATAAAGAGGGAAGTCATCCTTTACATTCAAAATAAGGATGAAACACCAATTGTTAAGCGTCCAAAACCTAAATTTTTTTTCCTGTATACTAGGGAAACTTAAAGACAGAGGTAACAGATAAAGAATGAGGTCATTCCCACTTCGTATGAAGAAGTTATGAGCAAAATAGTCGAAAAAGGGATTACACAAAACCTTGGGGGACAAAGTGAGTTATATAAGTAGATAATATTTATAATAAGGGGTATTTTGAGTTTGGTGCCTATAAAATGGCACACCTTTGCCTTTGGTACCTAACTTTGTCGGAATATGAGTTTGGTGTAGGTCCCAATCAAGCAGTTGACTTAACGGATGACTGGTGGACCGTTCACAAGCAGTGTTGGAGCACAACTTGTTGCTCGGCCCCCCTCCAACTTTTGTAAATAAATAGGTGTCTTTGTGAATAATTTTTTGAACAATCATTATTTAATTTAACTAGTTCACTAACACGGACCAAGGTAGGGAAATCTCTCTAGATCATTTTCCAAACACGTTAGGAGCGTTCCAAAGAAATAAGGCTGACTTATCTGACTGCCATGATAACTATGTATTTACATAAAGTGGAAACAAATTTAATTAATGCAATAATGATTAATCTGAAAAATGAATAGGGTCATTTACATGGATTCATGTGTTCAATACAATAATGGTTAGTCTGAAGGTTTAAGGAAATGATTATTGAGGTTTACATGAGAGATAGATTTTGGATGATTTACCGGTAAACAATGAAGGGAGCTATGCTTATACTTTGGATTTAATTTTGTGTAAACAGGTGGTCATATGAGAAAATAACAGTAGCTCGGTGTATGATTTGAGATTAGCAATGAAAAAAGATGGCAATGGTATTAAGAGTGGCACCCTAAAACCTCGTGAATGAAAATCAACAACTCTCATTTCTCAAACATGTAGTATGTATATGATAGGGCGCAGTTAGTGAATAAAACGGAGGTCAGAATTTTACTAGACATTTCACATTTTTAACTCTAAAATGGATGGTCAACACGGTCAATCAACGCCAATTCGTTGACTTGGCACCAAACTCAGATATTGACAAAGTTTGGCACCAAACGCGAAAGTGTACCATTTTATAGGCACCAAACTCGAAATATCCCTTCTAATAATGAACTTCTAAACTTTTAAAAAGGTCATAGATTACCTATAATAAAACATGGAAAGAAGGAGATAAGGTTTGCAACCGTTAATAACTTCTCAACGATTATGGGATCTTCTTTTAGCTAGATAATCATTGCAAAATTTAAATAAAATACCATAAACACAAATGACTCAAGGAAGTCCTCAGGCTTCGTTAGATGTCGGAACTCTATGATCAAGACCAAATCATGAAACAGAAAGACTCCCCTTTAATAGAAAATTTTCATAAAAAATATTTCCTGCACAAACTACATGTCTAGAGGCTTGAGAGTCGAAAAAAGCTTGCATTTTGGATGCATTGACTCAAGGAAGTCCAGTGACTTCGTTAGAAGTCAAAATCATTTTTTTAAAACCAAACTATAAACTAGATAAACTCATTTTTATTATAAATTTTCTTAAAAATGATTGTGGTAAAAAATAATACATTTAAAAGCTCTACATGTTATCCAAATGGCATTTCTACGTATGTTGATTCCAAAAATAAAAAGGGAAGTCATCTTTTACATTGAAAATAAGGATGAAACACCAAATTCTAAGCGTCCAAAACCTAAATTGTTTTCATGTATACTGTGGGGAACTGAAAGGCATAGGTAACAGAAAAAGAATGAGTTCATTCCCACTTCGTATGAAGCAGTTATGAGCAAAATAGTGGAAAAAGAGATTACACAAACCCTTGGGGGACAAAGAGAGTTATATAAGTAGAAAATATTCATAATAAGGGGTATTTTGAGTTTGGTGCCTATAAAATGGCACACCTTTGCCTTTGGTACATAACTTTGTCGGAATTTGAGTTTGGTGTGGGTCCCAGTCAAGCAGTTGACTTAACGGATGAATGGTGGACCGTTCACAAGCTGTGTTGGAGCACAACTTGTTGCTCGGACCCCCGCCAACTTTTGTAAATAAATACGTGTCTTTGTGAATAATTGTTTAAACAATCATTATTTAATTTAACTAGTTCACTAACACGGACCACGGTAGAGAAATCTCTCTAGATCATTTTCCAAACACGTTACGAGCGTTCAGGAGAAATAAGGCTGACTTATGACTTCCACGATAACTATGGATTTACATAAAATGGAAAAAAATTTAATTAATGCAATAATGATTAATTTGAAAAATGAATAGGGTCATTTACATGGACTCATTTGTTCAATACAATAATGGTTAGTTTGAAGGTTTAAGGAAACGATTATTGGGGTTTACATGAGAAATAGATTTTTGATGATTTACCGGTAAACAATGAAGGGAGCTATACTTTGGATTTAATTTTGTGTAAACAGGTGGTCATATGAGAAAATAAGGGTAGCTCAGTGTATGATTTGAGATTAGCAATGAAAGAAGATGGCAATGGTATTAAGAGTGGAACCTAAAACCTCGTGAATGGAAATCAACAACTTTCATTTCTCAAACATGGAGTATGTAGAAGATAGGGTGGAGTTAGTGAATAAAACGAAGGTTAGCATTTTATTAGACATTTCACATTTTTAGCTCTAAATTGGATGGTCAACACGGTCAATCAACGCCAATTCGTTGACTGGGCACCAAACTCAGATATTAACAAAATTAGACACCAAACGCGAAAGTGTACCATTTTATAGGCACCAATCACGAAATATCCCTTCTAATAATGAACTTCTAATCTTTTATAAAGATCATAGATTACCTATAATAAAACATTGAAAGAATGAGATAAGGTTTTCAACCGTTAATAACTTCTCAACGATTATGGGATCTTCTTTAAGCTAGATAATCATTGCAAAATTTGAATAAAATACCATAAACACAAATGACTCAAGGAAGTCCGCAGGCTTCGTTAGATGTCGGAACTCTATGATCACGACCAAATCATGAAACAGAAAGACTCCCCTTTAATAGAAAATTTTCAGAAAAAAATATTTCCTGCACAAATTACATGTCTAGAGGCTTGAGAATTGAAAAAAACTTGCATTTTGGATGCATTGACTCAAGGAAGTCCAGTGACTTCGTTAGAAGTCGAAATCCTTTTTTTAAAACCAAACTATAAACTAGATAAACTCATTTTTATTATAAAATTTTCTAAAAAATGATTGTGGTAAATAATAATACATTTAAAGGCTCTACATGTTATCCAAATTGCATTTCTACGTATGTTGATTCCAAAAATAAAGAGGGAAGTCATCTTTTACATTGAAAATAAGGATGAAACACCAAATGCTAAGCGTCCAAAACCTAAATTGTTTTCCTGTATACTGTGGGGAACTGAAAGACAGAGGTAACAGAAAAAGTATGAGGTCATTCCCACTTCTTCTGAAGAAGTTATGAGCAAAATAGTCGAAAAAGAGATTACACAAACCCTTGGGGGACAAAGAGAGTTATATAAGTAGACAATATTTATAATAAGGGGTATTTTGAGTTTGGTGCCTATAAAATGGCACACCTTTGTCTTTGGTACCTAACTTTGTCGGAATTTGAGTTTGGTGCAGGTCCTAATCAAGCAGTTGACTTAACGGATGACTGGTGGACCGTTCACAAGCTGTGTTGGAGCACAACTTGTTGCTCGCCTCCCCGCCAAGTTTTGTAAATAAATACGTATATTTGTGAATAATTGTTTAAACAATCATTATTTAATTTAATTAGTTCACTAACACGGACCACGGCAGGGAAATCTCTCTAGATCATTTTCCAAACACGTTACGAGCGTTCAGGAGAAATAAGGATGACTTATGACTTCCACGATAACTATGTATTTACATAAAATGGAATTTTTTTTTAATTAAAACAATAATGATTAATTTGAAAAATGAATAGGGTCATTTACATGGATTCATTTGTTCAATACAATAATGGTTAGTTTGAAGGTTTAAGGAAACGATTATTGGGATTTACATGAGAAATAGATTTTTGATGATTTACCGGTAAACAATGAAGGGAGCTATGCTTATACTTTGGATTTAATTTTGTGTAAACAGGTGGTCATATGAGAAAATAACAGTAGCTCAGTGTATGATTTGAGATTAGCAATGAAAGAAGATGGCAATGGTATTAAGAGTGGAACCTAAAACCTCGTGAATGAAAATCAACAACTCTCGTTTCTCAAACATGGAGTATGTAGAAGATAAGGCGCAGTTAGTGAATAAAACGGAGTATAGAATTTTATTAGACATTTAACATTTGTAACTCTAAATTGGATGGTCAACACGGTGTCAATCAACCCCAATTCGTTGACTGGGCACCAAACTCAGATATTGACAAAGTTAGGCACCAAACGCGAAAGTGTACCATTTTATAGGCACCAAACTCGAAATATCCCTTCTAATAATGAACTTCTAATCTCTTAAAAAGGTCATAGATTACCTATAATAAAACATGGAAAGAAGGAGATAAGGTTTGCAACCGTTAATAACTTCTCAACGATTCTAAGATCTTCTTTAAGCTAGATAATCATTGAAAAATTTGAATAAAATACCATAAACACAAATGACTCAAGGAAGTCCGCAGGCTTCGTTAGATTTCAGAACTCTATGATCAATACCAAATCATGAAACATAAAGACTCCCCTTTAATAGAAAATGTTCATAAAAAATATTTCATGCACATATTACATGTCTAGAGGCTTGACAGTCGATAAAAGCTTGCATTTTGGATGCGTTGACTCAAGGAAGTCTAGTGACTTCGTTAGAAGTCGAAATCCTTTTTTTAAAACCAAACTATAAACTAGATAAACTCATTTTTATTATAAAATTTCCTAAAAAATAATTGTGGTAAAAAATAATACATTTAAAGGCTCTACATGTTATCCAAATTTCATTTCTATGTATGTTGATTCAAAAAATAAAGAAGGAAGTCATCCTTTACATTGAAAACAAGGATGAAACACCAATTTCTAAGCGTCCAAATCTTAAAAATTTTCCTGTATACTGTGCGGAACTGAAAGACATAGGTAACAGAAAAAGAATGAGGTCATTCCCACTTCGTATGAAGAAGTTATGATCAAAATAGTCGAAAAAGAGATTACACAAAACCTTGGGAGACAAAGAGAGTTATAAAAGTATACAATATTTATAATAATGGATATTTTTAGTTTGGTGTCTATAAAATGGCACACCCTTGCCTTTTGTACCTAACTTTGTCGGAAGTTGAGTTTGGTGTGGGTCCCAATCAAGCAGTTGACTTAACGGATGACTGGTTGACCCTTCACAAGCTGTGTTGGAGCACAACTTGTTGCTCGGCCACCCGCCAACTTTTGTAAATAAATACATGTCTTTGTGAATAATTGTTTAAACAATAATTATTTAATTTAACTAGTTCACTAACACGGACCACGGTAGGGAAATCTCTCTAGAGCATTTTCCAAACACGTATTTATTTAAAGATTGTTTAAAGAATTATTTTCCAAACACGTATTTGGAAAATGATTTAGAGAGATTTCCCTACCGTGGTCCGTGTTAGTGAACTAGTTAAATTAAATAATGATTGTTTAAACAATTATTCACAAGGACACGTATTTATTTACAAAAGTTGGCGGGGGCCGAGCAACAAGTTGTGCTCCAACACAGCTTGTGAACGGTCCACCAATCATCCGTTAAGTCAACTGCTTGATTGGGACCCACACCAAACTCAAATTCCGACAAAGTTAGGTACCAAAGGCAAAGGTATTCCATTTTATAGGCATCAAACTCAAAATACCCCTTATTAGAAATATTGTCAACTTATTTAAATCTCTTTGTCCCCCAAGGTTTTGTGTAATCTCTTTTTCGACTATTTTGCCCATAAATTCTTCATACGAAATGACCTCATTCTTTTTCTGTTACCTCTGTCTTTTAGTTCCCCACAGTATATAGGAAAAAAAATTAGTATTTTGGACGCTTAGCAATTGGTGTTTCATCCTTATTGTCAATGTAAAGGATGACTTCCCTCTTTATTTTTGGAATCAACATACGTAGAAATGCAATTTGGATAACATGTAGAGCCTTTAAATGTATTATTTTTTACCACAATCATTTTTTAGAAAATTTTATAATAAAAATGAGTTTATCTAGTTGATAGTTTGGTTTTAAAAAAAGGATTTCGACTTCTAACGAAGTCACTAGACTTCCTTGAGTCAATGCATCCAAAATGCAATATTTTTTCAACTCTCAAGCCTCTAGACATGTAATTTGTGCAGGAAATATTTTTACTAAAAATTTTCTATTAAAGGGGAGTCTTTCTGTTTCATGATTTGGTCTTGATCATAGAGTTACGACATATAACGAAGCCTGCGGACTTCCTTGAGTCATTTGTGTTTATGGTATTTTATTCAAATTTTGCAATGATTGTCTAGCTTAAAGAAGATCCCAGAATCGTTGCGAAGTTATTAACGGTTGCAAACCTTATATCCTTCTTTCCATGTTTTATTATGGGTAATCTATGACCTTTTTAAGAAATTAGAAGTTCATTATTAGAAGGGATATTTCGAGTTTGGTGCCTATAAAATGGTACACTTTCGCGTTTGGTGCCTAACTTTGTCAATATCTGAGTTTGGTGCCCAGTCAACGAATTGGCGTTGATTGACACCGTGTTGACCATCCAGTTTAAAGTTAAAAATGTGAAATGTCTAATAAAATTCTAAACTCCGTTTTATTCACTAACTGCGCCTTATCTTCTACATACTCCATGTTTGAGAAATGAGAGTTGTTGATTTTCATTCACGAGGTTTTAGGTTCCACTCTTAATACCATTGCCATCTTCTTTCATTGCTAATCTCAAATCACACCCTGAGTTACTGTTATTTTCTCATATGACGACCTCTTCACAAAAAATTAAATGCAAAGTATAAGCATAGCTCCCTTCATTGTTTACCGGTGAATCATCAAAAATCTTTCTCTCATGTAAACCCCAATTATCGTTTCCTTAAACCTTCAAACTAACCATTATTGTACTGAACAAATAAATCCATGTAAATGACCCTACTCATTTTTCAAATTAATCATTATTGTATTAATTAAATTTGTTTCCATTTTATGTAAATCCATAGTTATCATGGCAATCAGATAAGTCAGCCTTATTTATCTGGAACGCTCGTAGCGTGTTTGGAAAATGATCTAGAGAGATTTCCCTACCGTGGTCCGTGTTAGTGAACTAGTTAAATTAAATAATGATTGTTTAAACAATTATTCACAAAGACACGTATTTATTTACAAAACTTGGCAGGGGGCCGAGCAACAAGTTGTGCTCCAACACAGCTTGTGAACGGTCCACCAGTCATCCGTTAAGTCAACTGCTTGGTTGGGACCCACACCAAACTCAAATTCCGACAAAGTTAGGTACAAAAGGCAAGGGTGTGCCATTTTTTAGGCACCAAACTCAAAATACCCCTTATTATAAATATTTTCTACTTATATAACTCTCATTGTCCCCCAAGGGTTTGTGTAATCTGTTTTTCGAATATTTTGCCCATAACTTCTTCATACGAAGTGGGAATGACCTCATTCTTTTTCTGTTACCTCTGTCTTTCATTTCCCCAAAGTTTACAGGAAAAAAATTTAGGATTTGGACGCTTAGCAATTGGTGTTTCATCCTTATTTTCAATGTAAAGGATGACTTCCTTCTTTATGTTTGGAATCAACATACGTAGAAATGAAATTTGGATAACATGTAGAGCCTTTAAATGTATTGTTTTTTACCGCAATCATTTTTTAAAAAATTTATAATAAAAATGAGTTTATCTAGTTTATAGTTTGGTTTTAAAAAAAGGATTTTGACTTCTAACGAAGTCACTGGACTTCTAACGAAGTCACTGGACTTCCTTGAGTCAATGCATCCAAAATGCAAGCTTTTTTCGACTCTCAAGCCTCTAGACATGTAATTTGTGCAGGAAATTTTTTTTCTGAAGATTTTCTATTAAAGGGGAGTCTTTCTGTTTCCTGATATGGTTTTGATCATAGATTTCCGACATTTAACGAAGCCTGCGGACTTCCTTGAGTCATTTGTGTTTATGGTATTTTATTAAAATTTTGCAATGATTATCTAGCTTAAAGAAGATCCCATAATCGTTGAGAATTTATTAACGGTTGCAAACCTTATCTCCTTCTTTCAGTGTTTTATTATAGGTATTCTATGACCTTTTTAAAAGATTATAATTTCATTATTAGAAGGAATATTTTGAGTTTGGTTCCTATAAAATGGTACACTTTCGCGTTTGGTGCCTAACTTTGTCAATATCTAAGTGTGGTGCCCAGTCAACGAATTGGCGTTGATTGACCGTGTTGACCATCCAATTTAGAGTTAAAAATGTGAAATGTCTAATAAAATTCTAACCTCCGTTTTATTCACTAACTGCTCCCTATCTTCTACATACTCAATGTTTGAGAAATGAGAGTTGTTGGTTTTCATTCACGAGGTTTTAGGTTCCACTCTTAATACCATTGCCATCTTCTTTCATTGCTAATCTAAAATCATACACTGAGCTACTGTTATTTTCTCATATGACCACCTGTTTACACAAAATTAAATCCAAACTATAAGCATAGCTCTCTTTATTGTTTACCGGTAAATCATCCAAAATCAATCTCTCATGTAAACCCCAATAATCGTTTCCTTAAACCTTCAAACTAACCATTATTGTATTGAACAAATGAATCCATGTAAATGACCCTATTCATTTTTCAAATTAATCATTATTGTATTAATTAAATTTGTTTCCATTTGATGTAAATCCATAGTTATCATGGCAATCACGTAAGTCAGCCTTATTTCTCCGGAACGCTCGTAACGTGTTTGGAAAATGATCTAGAGAGATTTCCCTACCGTGGTCCGTGTTAGTGAACTAGTTAAATTAAATAATGATTGTTTAAACAATTATTCAGAAATACACGTATTTATTTACAAAAGTTGGCGGGGGGACGAGCAACAAGTTTTGCTCCAACACAGCTTGTGATCGGTCCACCAGTCATCCGTTAAGTCAACTGCTTGATTGGGACCCACACCAAACTCAAATTCTGACAAAGTTAGGTACCAAAGGCAAAGGTGTGCCATTTTATAGGCACCAAACTCAAAATACCCTATATTATAAATATTTTCTACTTATATAACTCTCTTTGTCCCCCAAGGATTTGTGTAATCTCTTTTTCGACTATTTTGCTCATAACTTCTTCATACGAAGTGGGAATGAGCTTATTCTTTTTCTGTTACCTATGTCTTTCATTTCCCCACAATATATAGGAAAACAATGTCGGTTTTGGACGCTTAACAATTGGTGTTTCATCCTTATTTTCAATGTAAAGGATGACTTCCCTCTTTATTTTTGGAATCAACATACGTAGAAATGCAATTTGGATAACATGTAGAGCCTTTAAATGTATTATTATTTACCACAATCATTTTTTAGAAAATTTTATAATAAAAATGAGTTTATCTAGTTTATAGTTTGGTTTTAAAAAAAGGATTTCGACTTCTAACGAAATCACTGGACTTCCTTGAGTCAATGCATCCAAAATGCAAGCTTTTTTCGATTCTCAAGCCTGTAGACATGTAATTTGTGCAGGGATTATTTTTTATGAAATTTTCTATTAAAGTGGAGTCTTTCTGTTTCATGATTTGGTCTTGATCATAGAGATCCGACATCTAACGAAGCCTGCGGACTTCCTTGATTCATTTGTGTTTATGGTATTTTATTCAAATTTTGCAATGATTATCTAGCTTAAAGAAGATCCCATAATCGTTGAGAAGCTATTAACGGTTGCAAACTATATCTCCTTATTTCCATGTTTTATTATAGGTGATCTATGACCTTTTTAAAAGATTAGAAGTTCATTATTAGAAGGGATATTTTGAGTTTGGTGCCTATAAAATAGTACACTTTCGCGTTTGGTGCCTAAGTTTGTCAGTATCTGAGTTTGGTGCCCAGTCAACGAATTGGCGTTGATTGACCGTGTTGACCATCCAATTTAGAGTTAAAAATGTGAAATGTCTAATAAAATTCTAACCTCCGTTTTATTCACTAACTGCGCCCTATGTTCTACATACTCCATGTTTGAGAAATGAGAGTTGTTGATTTTCATTCACGAGGTTTTAGGTTCCACTCTTAATACCATTGCCATCTTCTTTCATTGCTAATCTCAAATCATACACTGAGCTACTGTTATTTTCTCATATGACCACCTGTTTACACAAAATTAAATCCAAAGTATAAGCATAGCTCCCTTCATTGTTTACCGGTAAATCATCCAAAATCTATTTCTCATGTAAACCCCAATAATCGTTTTCTTAAACCTTCAAACTAACCATTATTGTATTGAACAAATGAATCCATGTAAATGACCCTATTCATTTTTCAAATTAATCATTATCGTATTAATTAAATTTGTTTCCATTTTATGTAAATCCATAGTTATCTTAGCAGTCAGATAAATAAGCCTTATTTCTCTGGAACGCTCGTAACGTGTTTGGAAAATGATCTAGAGAGATTTCCCTACCGTGGTCCGTGTTAGTGAACTAGTTAAATTAAATAATGATTGTTTAAACAATATTCAGAAATACACGTATTTATTTACAAAATTTGGCGGGGGGACGAGCAACAAGTTTTGCTCCAACACAGCTTGTGATCGGTCCACCAGTCATCCGTTAAGTCAACTGCTTGATTGGGACCCACACCAAACTCAAATTCTGACAAAGTTAGGTATCAAAGGCAAAGGTGTGCCATTTTATAGGCACCAAACTCAAAATACCCCTTATTATAAATATTGTCTACTTATATAACTCTCTTTGTCCCCCAAGGGTTTGTGTAATCTCTTTTTCGACTATTTTGCTCATAACTTCTTCATACGAAGTGGGAATGAGCTCATTCTTTTTCTGTTACCTATGTCTTTCAGTTCCCCACAGTATATAGGAAAACAATTTAGGTTTTGGACGCTTAACAATTGGTGTTTCATCCTTATTTTCAATGTAAAGGATGACTTCCCTCTTTATTTTTGGAATCAACATATGTAGAAATGCAATTTGGATAATATGTAGAGCCTTTAAATGTATTATTTTTTACCACAATCATTTTTTAGAAAATTTTATAATAAAAATGAGTTTATCTAGTTTATATTTTGGTTTTAAAAAAAGGATTTCGACTTTTAACGAATTCACTGGACTTCCTTGAGTCAATGCATCCAAAATGCAAGCTTTTTTCGACTCTCAAGCCTCTAGACATGTAATTTGTGCAGGGAATATTTTTTCTGAAATTTTTTTATTAAAGGGGAGTCTTTATGTTTCATGATTTGGTCTTGATCATAGAGTTCCGACATCTAACGAAGCCTGGGGACTTCCTTGAGTCATTTGTGTTTATGGTATTTTATTCAAATTTAGCAATGATTATCTAGCTTAAAGAAGATCCCATAATCGTTGAGAAGTTATTAACGGTTGAAAACTTTATCTCCTTCTTTCCATGTTTTATTATAGGTAATCTATGACCTCTTTTAAAAGATTAGAAGTTCATTATTAGAAGGGATATTTTGAGTTTGGTGCCTATAAAATGGTACACTTTCGCGTTTGGTGCCTAACTTTGTCAATATCTGAGTTTGGTGCCCAGTCAACGAATTGGCGTTAATTGACCGTGTTGACCATCCAATTTAGAGTTAAAAATGTGAAATGTCTAATAAAATTCTAACCTCCGTTTTATTCACTAACTGCGCCCTATGTTCTACATACTCCATGTTTGAGAAATGAGAGTTGTTGATTTTCATTCACGAGGTTTTAGGTTCCACTCTTAATACCATTGCCATCTTCTTTCATTGCTAATCTCAAATCATACACTGAGCTACTGTTATTTTCTCATATGACCACCTGTTTACACAAAATTAAATCCAAAGTATAAGCATAGCTCCCTTTATTGTTTACCGGTAAATCATCCAAAATCAATCTCGTAAACCCCAATAATCGTTTCCTTAAACCTTCAAACTAACCATTATTGTATTGAACAAATGAATGCATGTAAATGAGCCTATTCATTTTTTAAATTAATCATTATTGTATTAATTAAATTTGTTTCCATTTTATGTAAATCCATAGTTATCATGGCAGTCACGTAAGTCAGCCTTATTTCTCCGGAACGCTCGTAACGTGTTTGGAAAATGATCTAGAGAGATTTCCCTACCGTGGTCCGTGTTAGTGAACTAGTTAAATTAAATAATGATTGTTTAAAAAATTATTCAGAAATACACGTATTTATTTACAAAAGTTGGCGGGGGGAGGAGCAACAAGTTGTGCTCCAACACAGCTTGTGATCGGTCCACCAGTCATCCGTTAAGTCAACTGCTTGATTGGGACCCACACCAAACTCAAATTCTGACAAAGTTAGGTACCAAAGGAAAAGGTGTGCCATTTTATAGGCACCAAACTCAAAATACCCCTTATTATAAATATTGTCTACTTATATAACTCTCTTTGTCCCCCAAGGGTTTGTGTAATCTCTTTTTCGACTATTTTGCTCATAACTTCTTCATATGAAGTGGGAGTGAGCTCATTCTTTTTCTGTTACCTATGTCTTTCAGTTCCCCACAGTATATAGGAAAACAATTTAGGATTTGGACGCTTAGCAATTAGTGTTTGATCCTTATTTTCAATGTAAAGGATGACTCCCCTCTTTATTTTTGGAATCAACATACGTAGAAATGAAATTTGGATAACATGTAGAGACGTTAAATGTATTATTATTTACCACAATCATTTTTTAGAAAATTTTATAATAAAAATGAGTTTATCTAGTTTATAGTTTGGTTTTAAAAAAAGGATTTCGACTTCTAACGAAATCACTGGACTTCCTTGAGTCAATGCATCCAAAATGCAAGCTTTTTTCGACTCTCAAGCCTCTAGACATGTAATTTGTGCAGGGAATATTTTTTCTGAAAATTTTCTATTAAAGGGGAGTCTCTCTGTTTCATGATTTAGTCTTGATCATAGAGTTCCGACATCTAACGAAGCCTGCGGACTTCCTTGAGTCATTTGTGTTTATAGTATTTTATTCAAATTTTGCAATGATTATCTAGATTAAAGAAGATCCCATAATCGTTGAGAAGTTATTCACGGTTGCAAACCTTATCTCCTTCTTTCCAAGTTTTATTATAGGTAATCTATGACCTTTTTAAAAGATTAGAAGTTCATTATTAGAAGGGATATTTTTAGTTTGGTGCCTATAAAATGGTACACTTTCGCGTTTGGTGCCTAACTTTGTCAGTATCTGAGTTTGGTGCCCAGTCAACGAATTGGCGTTGATTGACCGTGTTGACCATCCAATTTAGAGTTAAAAATGTGAAATGTGTAATAAAATTCTAACCTCCGTTTTATTCATTAATTGCGCCCTATCTTCTACATACTCAATGTTTGAGAAATGAGAGTTGTTGATGTTCATTCACGAGGTTTTAGGTTCCACTCTTAATACCAATGCCATCTTCTTTCATTGCTAATATCAAATCATACACTGAGATAATGTTATTTTCTCATATGACCACCTGTTTACACAAAATTAAATCCAAATTATAAGCATAGCTCCCTTTATTGTTCACCGGTAAATAATCCAAAATCTATTTCTCATGTAAACCCCAATAATCGTTTCCTTAAACATTCAAACTAACCATTATTGTATTGAACAAATGAATCCATGTAAATGACCCTATTAATTTTTCAAATTAATCATTATTGTATTAATTAAATTTGTTTTCACTTTATATAAATCCATAGTTATCATGGCAGTCAGATAAGTCAGCCTTATTTCTCTGGAACGCTCGTAACGTGTTTGGAAAATGATTTGTTGAGAAATGAAAGTTGTTGATTTTCATTCACGAGGTTTTAGGTTCCACTCTTAATACCATTGCCGATCTAGAGAGATTTATTACAAAAGTTGATTGGGACCCACACCAAACTCAAATTCCGACAAAGTTAGGTACCAAAGGCAAAGGTGAGCCATTTTATAGGCACCAAACCTAAAATAACCCTTATTATAAATATTGTCTACTTATATAACTCTCTTTGTCCCCCAAGGGTTTGTGTAATCTCTTTTTCGACTATTTTGTTCATAACTTCTTCATACGAAGTGGGAATGACCTCATTCTTTTTCTGTTACCTCTGTCTTTCAGTTCCCCACAGTATACTGGAAAATTTTTAGGATTTGGACGCTTAGGAATTGGTGTTTCATCTTTATTTTCAATGTAAAGGATGACTTCCCTCTTTATATTTGGAATCAACATACGTAGAAATGCAATTTGGATAACATGTAGGGCCTTTATATGTATTATTTTTTACCGCGATCATTTTTTAGAAAATTTTATAATAAAAATGAGTTTATCTAGTTTATAGTTTGGTTTTAAAAAAAGGATTTCGACTTCTAACGAAGTCACTGGACTTCCTTGAGTCAATGCATCCAAAATGCAAGCTTTTTTCGACTCTCAAGCCTCTAGACATGTAATTTATGCAGGAAATATTTTTTCTGAAAATTTTCTATCAAAGGGGAGTCTTTCTGTTTCCTGATTTGGTCTTGATCATAGAGTTCCGACATCTAACGAAGCCTGCGGATTTCCTTGAGTCATTTGTGTTATGGTATTTTATTCAAATTTTTCAATGATTATCTAGCTTAAAGAAGATCCCATAATCGTTGAGAAGTTATTAACGGTTGCAAACCTTATCTCCTTCTTTCCGTGTTTTATTATAGGTAATCTATGACCTTTTTAAAAGATTCTAAGTTTATTATTAGAAGGGATATTTTGAGTTTGGTGCCTATAAAATGGTACACTTTCGCGTTTGGTGCCTAACTTTGTCAATATCTGAGTTTGGTGCCAAGTCAACAAATTGGCGTTGATTGACCGTGTTGACCATCCAATTTAGAGTTAAAAATGTGAAATGTCTAATAAAATTCTAACCTCCATTTTATTCACTAAATGCGCCCTATCTTCTACATACTCCATGTTTGAGAAATGAGAGTTGTTGATTTTCATTCACGAGGTTTTAGGTTCCACTCTTAATACCATTGCTATCTTCTTTCATTGCTAATCTCAAATCATACACTGAACTACTGTTATTTTCTCATATGACCACCTGTTTACACAAAATTAAATCCAAAGTATAAGCATATCTCCCTTCATTGTTTACAGGTAAATCATCCAAAATCTATCTCTCATGTAAACCCCAATAATCGTTTCCTTAAACCTTCAAACTAACCATTATTGTATTGAACAAATTAATCCATGTAAATGACCCTATTCATTTTTCAAATTAATCATTATTGTATTAATTAAATTTGTTTCCATTTTATGTAAATCCATAGTTATCATGGCAGTCAGATAAGTCAGCCTTATTTCTCCGGAACGCTCGTAACGTGTTTGGAAAATGATCTAGAGAGATTTATTACAAAAGTTGATTGGGACCCACACCAAACTCAAATTCCGACAAAGTTAGGTACCAAAGGCAAAGGTGTGCCATTTTATAGGCACCAAACCTAAAATAACCCTTATTATAAATATTGTCTACTTATATAACTCTCTTTGTCCCCCAAGGGTTTGTGTAATCTCTTTTTCGATTATTTTGTTCATAACTTCTTCATACGAAGTGGGAATGACCTCATTCTTTTTCTGTTACCTCTGTCTTTCAGTTCCCCACAGTATACTGGAAAATTTTTAGGATTTTGACGCTTAGGAATTGGTGTTACATCCTTATTTTCAATGTAAAGGATGACTTCCCTCTTTATGTTTGGAATCAACATACGTAGAAATGCAATTTGGATAACATGTAGAGCCTTTATATGTATTATTTTTTACCGCGATCATTTTTTAGAAAATTTTATAATAAAAATGAATTTATCTAGTTTATAGTTTGGTTTTAAAAAAAGGATTTCGACTTCTAACGAAGTCACTGGACTTCCTTGTGTCAATGCATCCAAAATGCAAGCTTTTTTCGACTCTCAAGCCTCTAGACATGTAATTTATGCAGGAAATATTTTTTCTGAAAATTTTCTATCAAAGGGGAGTCTTTCTGTTTCCTTATTTGGTCTTGATCATAGAGTTCCGACATCTAACGAAGCCTGCGGATTTCCTTGAGTCATTTGTGTTATGGTATTTTATTCAAATTTTTCAATGATTATCTAGCTTAAAGAAGATCCCATAATCGTTGAGAAGTTATTAACGGTTGCAAACCTTATATCCTTCTTTCCGTGTTTTATTATAGGTAATCTATGACCTTTTTAAAAGATTGTAAGTTTATTATTAGAAGGGATATTTTGAGTTTGGTGCCTATAAAATGGTACACTTTCGCGTTTGGTGCCTAACTTTGTCAATATCTGAGTTTGGTGCCAAGTCAACAAATTGGCGTTGATTGACCGTGTTGACCATCCAATTTAGAGTTAAAAATGTGAAATGTCTAATAAAATTCTAACCTCCGTTTTATTCACTAAGTGCGCCCTATCTTCTACATACTCCATGTTTGAGAAATGAGAGTTGTTGATTTTCATTCACGAGGTTTTAGGTTCCACTCTTAATACCATTGCTATCTTCTTTCATTGCTAATCTCAAATCATACAATGAGCTACTTTTATTTTCTCATATGACCACCTGTTTACACAAAATTAAATCCAAAGTATAAGCATATCTCCCTTCATTGTTTACCGGTAAATCATCCAAAATCTATCTCTCATGTAAACCCCAATAATCGTTTCCTTAAACCTTCAAACTAACCATTATTGTATTGAACAAATGAATCCATGTAAATGACCCTATTCATTTTTCAAATTAATCATTATTGTATTAATTAAATTTGTTTCCATTTTATGTAAATCCATAGTTATCATGGCAGTCAGATAAGTCAGCCTTATTTCTCCGGAACGCTCGTAACGTGTTTGGAAAATGATCTAGAGAGATTTATTACAAAAGTTGATTGGGACCCACACCAAACTCAAATTCCGACAAAGTTAGGTACCAAAGGCAAAGGTGAGCCATTTTATAGGCACCAAACCTAAAATAACCCTTATTATAAATATTGTCTACTTATATAACTCTCTTTGTCCCCCAAGGGTTTGTGTAATCTCTTTTTCGACTATTTTGTTCATAACTTCTTCATACGAAGTGGGAATGACCTCATTCTTTTTCTGTTACCTCTGTCTTTCAGTTCCCCACAGTATACTGGAAAATTTTTAGGATTTGGACGCTTAGGAATTGGTGTTTCATCCTTATTTTCAATGTAAAGGATGACTTCCCTCTTTATGTTTGGAATCAACATACGTAGAAATGCAATTTGGATAACATGTAGAGCCTTTATATGTATTATTTTTTACCGCGATCATTTTTTAGAAAATTTTATAATAAAAATGAGTTTATCTAGTTTATAGTTTGGTTTTAAAAAAAGGATTTCGACTTCTAACGAAGTCACTGGACTTCCTTGTGTCAATGCATCCAAAATGCAAGCTTTTTTCGACTCTCAAGCCTCTAGACATGTAATTTATGCAGGAAATATTTTTTCTGAAAATTTTCTATCAAAGGGGAGTCTTTCTGTTTCCTGATTTGGTCTTGATCATAGAGTTCCGACATCTAACGAAGCCTGCGGATTTCCTTAAGTCATTTGTGTTATGGTACTTTATTCAAATTTTTCAATGATTATCTAGCTTAAAGAAGATCCCATAATCGTTGAGAAGTTATTAACGGTTGCAAACCTTATATCCTTCTTTCCGTGTTTTATTATAGGTAATCTATGACCTTTTTAAAAGATTGTAAGTTTATTATTAGAAGGGATATTTTGAGTTTGGTGCCTATAAAATGGTACACTTTCGCGTTTGGTGCCTAACTTTGTCAATATCTGAGTTTGGTGCCAAGTCAACAAATTGGCGTTGATTGACCGTGTTGACCATCCAATTTAGAGTTAAAAATGTGAAATGTCTAATAAAATTCTAACCTCCGTTTTATTCACTAAGTGCGCCCTATCTTCTACATACTCCATGTTTGAGAAATGAGAGTTGTTGATTTTCATTCACGAGGTTTTAGGTTCCACTCTTAATACCATTGCTATCTTCTTTCATTGCTAATCTCAAATCATACACTGAGCTACTGTTATTTTCTCATATGACCACCTGTTTACACAAAATTAAATCCAAAGTATAAGCATATATCCCTTCATTGTTTACCGGTAAATCATCCAAAATCTATCTCTCATGTAAACCCCAATAATCGTTTCCTTAAACCTTCAAACTAACCATTATTGTATTGAACAAATGAATCCATGTAAATGACCCTATTCATTTTTCAAATTAATCATTATTGTATTAATTAAATTTGTTTCCATTTTATGTAAATCCATAGTTATCATGGCAGTCAGATAAGTCAGCCTTATTTCTCCGGAACGCTCGTAACGTGTTTGGAAAATGATCTAGAGAGATTTATTACAAAAGTTGATTGGGACCCACACCAAACTCAAATTCCGACAAAGTTAGGTACCAAAGGAAAAGGTGTGCCATTTTATAGGCACCAAACCTAAAATAACCCTTATTATAAATATTGTCTACTTATATAACTCTCTTTGTCCCCCAAGGGTTTGTGTAATCTCTTTTTCGACTATTTTGTTCATAACTTCTTCATACGAAGTTGGAATGACCTCATTCTCTTTCTGTTACCTCTGTCTTTTAGTTCCCCACAGTATACAGGAAAAGTTTTACGATTTGGACGCTTAGGAATTGGTGTTTCATCGTTATTTTCAATGTAAAGGATGACTTCCCTCTTTATGTTTGGAATCAACATACGTAGAAATGCAATTTGGATAACATGTAGAGCCTTTAAATGTATTATTTTTTACCGCAATCATTTTTTAGAAAATTTTATAATAAAAATGAGTTTATCTAGTTTATAGTTTGGTTTTAAAAAAAGGATTTCGACTTCTAACGGAGTCACTGGACTTCCTTAAGTCAATGCATCCAAAATGCAAGCTTTTTTCGACTCTCAAGCCTCTAGACATGTAATTTATGCAGGAAATATTTTTTCTGAAAATTTTCTATCAAAGGGGAGTCTTTCTGTTTCCTGATTTGGTCTTGATCATAGAGTTCCGACATCTAACGAAGCCTGCGGATTTCCTTGAGTCATTTGTGTTTATGGTATTTTATTCAAATTTTTCGATGATTATCTAGCTTAAAGAAGATCCCATAATCGTTGAGAAGTTATTAACGGTTGCAAACCTTATCTCCTTCTTTCCGTGTTTTATTATAGGTAATCTATGACATTTTTAAAAGATTGTAAGTTTATTATTAGAAGGGATATTTTGAGTTTGGTGCCTATAAAATGGTACACTTTCGCGTTTGGTGCCTAACTTTGTCAATATCTGAGTTTGGTGCCAAGTCAACAAATTGGCGTTGATTGACCGTGTTGACCATCCAATTTAGAGTTAAAAATGTGAAATGTCTAATAAAATTCTAACCTCCGTTTTATTCACTAAGTGCGCCCTATCTTCTACATACTCCATGTTTGAGAAATGAGAGTTGTTGATTTTCATTCACGAGGTTTTAGGTTCCACTCTTAATACCATTGCTATCTTCTTTCATTGCTAATCTCAAATCATACACTGAGCTACTGTTATTTTCTCATATGACCACCTGTTTACACAAAATTAAATCCAAAGTATAAGCATATCTCCCTTCATTGTTTACCGGTAAATCATCCAAAATCTATCTCTCATGTAAACCCCAATAATCGTTTCCTTAAACCTTCAAACTAACCATTATTGTATTGAACAAATGAATCCATGTAAATGACCCTATTCATTTTTCAAATTAATCATTATTGTATTAATTAAATTTGTTTCCATTTTATGTAAATCCATAGTTATCATGGCAGTCTGATAAGTCAGCCTTATTTCTCCGGAACGCTCGTAACGTGTTTGGAAAATGATCTAGAGAGATTTATTACAAAAGTTGATTGGGACCCACACCAAACTCAAATTCCGACAAAGTTAGGTACCAAAGGCAAAGGTGTGCCATTTTATAGGCACCAAACCTAAAATAACCCTTATTATAAATATTGTCTACTTATATAACTCTCTTTGTCCCCCAAGGGTTTGTGTAATCTCTTTTTCGACTATTTTGTTCATAACTTCTTCATACGAAGTGGGAATGACCTCATTCTTTTTCTGTTACCTCTGTCTTTCAGTTCCCCATAGTATACTGGAAAATTTTTAGGATTTGGACGCTTAGGAATTGGTGTTTCATCCTTATTTTCAATGTAAAGGATGACTTCCCTCTTTATGTTTGGAATCAACATACGTAGAAATGCAATTTGGATAACATGTAGAGCCTTTATATGTATTATTTTTTACCGCGATCATTTTTTAGAAAATTTTATAATAAAAATGAGTTTATCTAGTTTATAGTTTGGTTTTAAAAAAAGGATTTCGACTTCTAACGAAGTCACTGGACTTCCTTGAATCAATGCATCCAAAATGCAAGCTTTTTTCGACTCTCAAGCCTCTAGACATGTAATTTATGCAGGAAATATTTTTTCTGAAAATTTTCTATCAAAGGGGAGTCTTTCTGTTTCCTGATTTGGTCTTGATCATAGAGTTCCGACATCTAACGAAGCCTGCGGATTTCCTTGAGTCATTTGTGTTATGGTATTTTATTCAAATTTTTCAATGATTATCTAGCTTAAAGAAGATCCCATAATCGTTGAGAAGTTATTAACGGTTGCAAACCTTATATCCTTCTTTCCGTGTTTTATTATAGGTAATCTATGACCTTTTTAAAAGATTGTAAGTTTATTATTAGAAGGGATATTTTGAGTTTGGTGCCTATAAAATGGTACACTTTCGCGTTTGGTGCCTAACTTTGTCAATATCTGAGTTTGGTGCCAAGTCAACAAATTGGCGTTGATTGACCGAGTTGACCATCCAATTTAGAGTTAAAAATGTGAAATGTCTAATAAAATTCTAACCTCCGTTTTATTCACTAAGTGCGCCCTATCTTCTACATACTCCATGTTTGAGAAATGAGAGTTGTTGATTTTCATTCACGAGGTTTTAGGTTCCACTCTTAATACCATTGCTATCTTCTTTCATTGCTAATCTCAAATCATACACTGAGCTACTGTTATTTTCTCATATGACCACCTGTTTACACAAAATTAAATCCAAAGTATAAGCATATCTCCCTTCATTGTTTACCGGTAAATCATCCAAAATCTATCTCTCATGTAAACCCCAATAATCGTTTCCTTAAACCTTCAAACTAACCATTATTGTATTGAAAAAATGAATCCATGTAAATGACCCTATTCATTTTTCAAATTAATCATTATTGTATTAATTAAATTTGTTTCCATTTTATGTAAATCCATAGTTATCATGGCAGTCAGATAAGTCAGCCTTATTTCTCCGGAACGCTCGTAACGTGTTTGGAAAATTATCTAGAGAGATTTATTACAAAAGTTGATTGGGACCCACACCAAACTCAAATTCCGACAAAGTTAGGTACCAAAGGAAAAGGTGTGCCATTTTATAGGCACCAAACCTAAAATAACCCTTATTATAAATATTGTCTACTTATATAACTCTCTTTGTCCCCCAAGGGTTTGTGTAATCTCTTTTTCGACTATTTTGTTCATAACTTCTTCATACGAAGTGGTAATGACCTCATTCTTTTTCTGTTACCTCTGTCTTTCAGTTCCCCACAGTATACTGGAAAATTTTTAGGATTTGGACGCTTAGGAATTGGTGTTTCATCCTTATTTTCAATGTAAAGGATGACTTCCCTCTTTATATTTGGAATCAACATACGTAGAAATGCAATTTGGATAACATGTAGAGCCTTTATATGTATTATTTTTTACCGCGATCATTTTTTAGAAAATTTTATAATAAAAATGAGTTTATCTAGTTTATTGTTTGGTTTTAAAAAAAGGATTTCGACTTCTAACGAAGTCACTGGACTTCCTTGAGTCAATGCATCCAAAATGCAAGCTCTTTTCGACTCTCAAGCCTCTAGACATGTAATTTATGCAGGAAATATTTTTTCTGAAAATTTTCTATCAAAGGGGAGTCTTTCTGTTTCCTGATTTGGTCTTGATCATAGAGTTCCGACATCTAACGAAGCCTGCGGATTTCCTTGAGTCATTTGTGTTATGGTATTTTATTCAAATTTTTCAATGATTATGTAGCTTAAAGAAGATCCCATAATCGTTGAGAAGTTATTAACGGTTGCAAACCTTATATCCTTCTTTCCGTGTTTTATTATAGGTAATCTATGACCTTTTTAAAAGATTGTAAGTTTATTATTAGAAGGGATATTTTGAGTCTGGTGCCTATAAAATGGTACACTTTCGCGTTTGGTGCCTAACTTTGTCAATATCTGAGTTTGGTGCCAAGTCAACAAATTGGCGTTGATTGACCATGTTGACCATCCAATTTAGAGTTAAAAATGTGAAATGTCTAATAAAATTCTAACCTCCGTTTTATTCACTAAGTGCGCCCTATCTTCTACATACTCCATGTTTGAGAAATGAGAGTTGTTGATTTTCATTCACGAGGTTTTAGGTTCCACTCTTAATACCATTGCTATCTTCTTTCATTGCTAATCTCAAATCATACACTGAGCTACTGTTATTTTCTCATATGACCACCTGTTTACACAAAATTAAATCCAAAGTATAAGCATATCTCCCTTCATTGTTTACCGGTAAATCATCCAAAATCTATCTCCCATGTAAACCCCAATAATCGTTTCCTTAAACCTTCAAACTAACCATTATTGTATTGAACAAATGAATCCATGTAAATGACCCTATTCATTTTTCAAATTAATCATTATTGTATTAATTAAATTTGTTTCCATTTTATGTAAATCCATAGTTATCATGGCAGTCAGATAAGTCAGCCTTATTTCTCCGGAACGCTCGTAACGTGTTTGGAAAATGATCTAGAGAGATTTATTACAAAAGTTGATTGGGACCCACACCAAACTAAATTCCGACAAAGTTAGGTACCAAAGGCAAAGGTGTGCCATTTTATAGGCACCAAACCTAAAATAACCCTTATTATAAATATTGTCTACTTATATAACTCTCTTTGTCCCCCAAGGGTTTGTGTAATCTCTTTTTCGACTATTTTGTTCATAACTTCTTCATACGAAGTGGGAATGACCTCATTCTTTTTCTGTTACCTCTGTCTTTCAGTTCCCCACAGTATACTGGAAAAATTTTAGGATTTGGACGCTTAGGAATTGGTGTTTCATCCTTATTTTCAATGTAAAGGATGACTTCCCTCTTTATGTTTGGAATCAACATACGTAGAAATGCAATTTGGATAACATGTAGAGCCTTTAAATGTATTATTTTTTACCGCAATCATTTTCTAGAAAATTTTATAATAAAAATGATTTTATCTAGTTTATAGTTTGGTTTTAAAAAAAGGATTTCGACTTCTAACGAAGTCACTGGACTTCCTTGAGTCAATGCATCCAAAATGCAAGCTTTTTTCGACTCTCAAGCCTCTAGACATGTAATTTGTGCAAGAAATATTTTTTATGAAAATTTTCTATTAAAGGGGAGTCTTTGTGTTTCCTGATTTGGTCTTGATCATAGAGTTCCGACATCTAACGAAGCCTGCGGATTTCCTTGAGTCATTTGTGTTTATGGTATTTTATTCAAATTTTTCATTGATTATCTAGCTTAAAGAAGATCCCATAATCATTGAGAAGTTATTAACGGTTGCAAAACTTATCTCCTTCTTTCCGTGATTTATTATAGGTAATCTATGACCTTTTTAAAAGATTATAAGTTTATTATTAGAAGGGATATTTTGAGTTTGGTGCCTATAAAATGGTACACTTTCGCGTTTGGTGCCTAACTTTGTCAATATCTGAGTTTGGTGCCAAGTCAACAAATTGGCGTTGATTGACCGTGTTGACCATCCAATTTAGAGTTAAAAATGTGAAATGTCTAATAAAATTCTAACCTCCGTTTTATTCACTAAGTGCGCCCTATCTTCTACATACTCCATGTTTGAGAAATGAGAGTTGTTGATTTTCATTCACGAGGTTTTAGGTTCCACTCTTAATACCATTGCTATCTTCTTTCATTGCTAATCTCAAATCATACACTGAGCTACTGTTATTTTCTCATATGACCACCTGTTTACACAAAATTAAATCCAAAGTATAAGCATATCTCCCTTCATTGTTTACCGGTAAATCATCCAAAATCTATCTCTCATGTAAACCCCAATAATCGTTTCCTTAAACCTTCAAACTAACCATTATTTTATTGAACAAATGAATCCATGTAAATGACCCTATTCATTTTTCAAATTAATCATTATTGTATTAATTAAATTTGTTTCCATTTTATGTAAATCCATAGTTATCATGGCAGTCAGATAAGTCAGCCTTATTTCTCCGGAACGCTCGTAACGTGTTTGGAAAATGATCTAGAGAGATTTATTACAAAAGTTGATTGGGACCCACACCAAACTCAAATTCCGACAAAGTTAGGTACCAAAGGCAAAGGTGTGCCATTTTATAGGCACCAAACCTAAAATAACCCTTATTATAAATATTGTCTACTTATATAACTCTCTTTGTCCCCCAAGGGTTTGCGTAATCTCTTTTTCGACTATTTTGTTCATAACTTCTTCATACGAAGTGGGAATGACCTCATTCTCTTTCTGTTACCTCTGTCTTTCAGTTCCCCACAGTATACAGGAAAATTTTTAGGATTTGTACGCTTAGGAATTGGTGTTTCATCCTTATTTTCAATGTAAAGGATGACTTCCCTCTTTATGTTTGGAATCAACATACGTAGAAATGCAATTTGGATAACATGTAGAGCCTTTAAATGTATTATTTTTTACCGCAATCATTTTCTAGAAAATTTTATAATAAAAATGATTTTATCTAGTTTATAGTTTGGTTTTAAAAAAAGGATTTCGACTTCTAACGAAGTCACTGGACTTCCTTGAGTCAATGCATCCAAAATGCAAGCTTTTTTCGACTCTCAAGCCTCTAGACATGTAATTTGTGCAGGAAATATTTTTTATGAAAATTTTCTATTAAAGGGGAGTCTTTGTGTTTCCTGATTTGGTCTTGATCATAGAGTTCCGACATCTAACGAAGCCTGCGGATTTCCTTGAGTCATTTGTGTTTATGGTATTTTATTCAAATTTTTCATTGATTATCTAGCTTAAAGAAGATCCCATAATCATTGAGAAGTTATTAACGGTTGCAAAACTTATCTCCTTCTTTCCGTGATTTATTATAGGTAATCTATGACCTTTTTAAAAGATTATAAGTTTATTATTAGAAGGGATATTTTGAGTTTGGTGCCTATACAATGGTACACTTTCGCGTTTGGTGCCTAACTTTGTCAATATCCGAGTTTGGTGCCAAGTCAACAAATTGGCGTTGATTGACCGTGTTGACCATCCAATTTAGAGTTAAAAATGTGAAATGTCTAATAAAATTCTAACTTTCGTTTTGTTCACTAACTGCGCCCTATCTTCTACATACTCCATGTTTGAGAAATGAGAGTTGTTGATTTTCATTCACGAGGTTTTAGGTTCCACTCTTAATACCATTGCCATCTTCTTTCATTGCTAATCTCAAATCATACACTGAGCTACTGTTATTTTCTCATATGACCACCTGTTTACACAAAATTAAATCTAAAGTATAAGCATATCTCCCTTCATTGTTTACAGGTAAATCATCCAAAATCTATCTCTCATGTAAACCCCAATAATCGTTTCCTTAAACCTTCAAACTAACCATTATTGTATTGAACAAATGAATCCATGTAAATGACCCTATTCATTTTTAAAATTAATCATTATTGTATTAATTAAATTTGTTTCCATTTTATGTAAATCCATAGTTATCATGGCAGTCAGATAAGTCAGCCTTATTTCTCCGGAACGCTCGTAACGTGTTTGGAAAATGATCTAGAGAGAATTATTACAAAAGTTGATTGGGACCCACACCAAACTCAAATTCCGACAAAGTTAGGTACCAAAGGCAAAGGTGTGCCATTTTATAGGCACCAAACCTAAAATAACCCTTATTATAAATATTGTCTACTTATATAACTCTCTTTGTCCCCCAAGGGTTTGTGTAATCTCTTTTTCGACTATTTTGTTCATAACTTCTTCATACGAAGTGGTAATGACCTCATTCTTTTTCTGTTACCTCTGTCTTTCAGTTCCCCACAGTATACTGGAAAATATTTAGGATTTGGACGCTTAGGAATTGGTGTTTCATCCTTATTTTCAATGTAAAGGATGACTTCCCTCTTTATGTTTGGAATCAACATACGTAGAAATGCAATTTGGATAACATGTAGAGCCTTTAAATGTATTATTTTTTACCCCAATCATTTTCTAGAAAATTTTATAATAAAAATGATTTTATCTAGTTTATAGTTTGGTTTTAAAAAAAGGATTTCGACTTCTAACGAAGTCACTGGACTTCCTTGAGTCAATGCATCCAAAATGCAAGCTTTTTTCGACTCTCAAGCCTCTAGACATGTAATTTGTGCAGGAAATATTTTTTCTGAAAATTTTCTATTAAAGGGGAGTCTTTGTGTTTCCTGATTTGGTCTTGATCATAGAGTTCCGACATCTAACGAAGCCTGCGGATTTCCTTGAGTCATTTGTGTTTATGGTATTTTATTCAAATTTTTCATTGATTATCTAGCTTAAAGAAGATCCCATAATCATTGAGAAGTTATTAACGGTTGCAAAACTTATCTCCTTCTTTCCGTGATTTATTATAGGTAATCTATGACCTTTTTAAAAGATTATAAGTTTATTATTAGAAGGGATATTTTGAGTTTGGTGCCTATAAAATGGTACACTTTCGCGTTTGGTGCCTAACTTTGTCAATATCTGAGTTTGGTGCCAAGTCAACAAATTGGCGTTGATTGACCGTGTTGACCATCCAATTTAGAGTTAAAAATGTGAAATGTCTAATAAAATTCTAACCTCCGTTTTATTCACTAAGTGCGCCCTATCTTCTACATACTCCATGTTTGAGAAATGAGAGTTGTTGATTTTCATTCACGAGGTTTTAGGTTCCACTCTTAATACCATTGCGATCTTCTTTCATTGCTAATCTCAAATCATACACTGAGCTACTGTTATTTTCTCATATGACCACCTGTTTACACAAAATTAAATCCAAAGTATAAGCATATCTCCCTTCATTGTTTACCGGTAAATCATCCAAAATCTATCTCTCATGTAAACCCCAATAATCGTTTCCTTAAACCTTCAAACTAACCATTACTGTATTGAACAAATGAATCCATGTAAATGACCCTATTCATTTTTCAAATTAATCTTTATTGTATTAATTAAATTTGTTTCCATTTTATGTAAATCCATAGTTATCATGGCAGTCAGATAAGTCAGCCTTATTTCTCCGGAACGCTCGTAACGTGTTTGGAAAATGATCTAGAGAGATTTATTACAAAAGTTGATTGGGACCCACACCAAACTCAAATTCCGACAAAGTTAGGTACCAAAGGCAAAGGTGTGCCATTTTATAGGCACCAAACCTAAAATAACCCTTATTATAAATATTGTCTACTTATATAACTCTCTTTGTCCCCCCAAGGGTTTGTGTAATCTCTTTTTCGACTATTTTGTTCATAACTTCTTCATACGAAGTGGGAATGACCTTATTCTTTTTCTGTTACCTCTGTCTTTCAGTTCCCCACAGTATACTGGAAAATTTTTAGGATTTGGACGCTTAGGAATTGGTGTTTCATCCTTATTTTCAATGTAAAGGATGACTTCCCTCTTTATGTTTGGAATCAACATACGTAGAAATGCAATTTGGATAACATGTAGAGCCTTTAAATGTATTATTTTTTACCGCAATCATTTTTTAGAAAATTTTATAATAAAAATGATTTTATCTAGTTTATAGTTTGGTTTTAAAAAAAGGATTTCGACTTCTAACGAAGTCACTGGACTTCCTTGAGTCAATGCATCCAAAATGCAAGCTTTTTTCGACTCTCAAGCCTCTAGACATGTAATTTGTGCAGGAAATATTTTTTCTGAAAATTTTCTATTAAAGGGGAGTCTTTGTGTTTCCTGATTTGGTCTTGATCATAGAGTTCCGACATCTAACGAAGCCTGCGGATTTCCTTGAGTCATTTGTGTTTATGGTATTTTATTCAAATTTTTCATTGATTATCTAGCTTAAAGAAGATCCCATAATCATTGAGAAGTTATTAACGGTTGCAAAAATTATCTCCTTCTTTCCGTGTTTTATTATAGGTAATCTATGACCTTTTTAAAAGATTATAAGTTTATTATTAGAAGGGATATTTTGAGTTTGGTGCCTATAAAATGGTACACTTTCGCGTTTGGTGCCTAACTTTGTCAATATCTGAGTTTGGTGCCAAGTCAACAAATTGGCGTTGATTGACCGTGTTGACCATCCAATTTAGAGTTAAAAATGTGAAATGTCTAATAAAATTCTAACTTCCGTTTTGTTCACTAACTGCGCCCTATCTTCTACATACTCCATGTTTGAGAAATGAGAGTTGTTGATTTTCATTCACGAGGTTTTAGGTTCCACTCTTAATACCATTGCCATCTTCTTTCATTGCTAATCTCAAATCATACACTGAGCTACTGTTATTTTCTCATATGAACACCTGTTTACACAAAATTAAATCCAAAGTATAAGCATATCTCCCTTCATTGTTTACCGGTAAATCATCCAAAATCTATCTCTCATGTAAACCCCAATAATCGTTTCCTTAAACCTTCAAACTAACCATTATTGTATTGAACAAATGAATCCATGTAAATGACCCTATTCATTTTTCAAATTAATCATTATTGTATTAATTAAATTTGTTTCCATTTTATGCAAATCCATAGTTATCATGGCAGTCAGATAAGTCAGCCTTATTTCTCCGGAACGCTCGTAACGTGTTTTGAAAATGATCTAGAGAGATTTATTACAAAAGTTGATTGGGACCCACACCAAACTCAAATTCCGACAAAGTTAGATACCAAAGGCAAAGGTGTGCCATTTTATAGGCACCAAACCTAAAATAACCCTTATTATAAATATTGTCTACTTATATAACTCTCTTTGTCCCCCAAGGGTTTGTGTAATCTCTTTTTCGACTATTTTTTTCATAACTTCTTCATACGACGTGGGAATGACCTCATTCTTTTTCTGTTACCTCTGTCTTTCAGTTCCCCACAGTATACTGGAAAATTTTTAGGATTTGGACGCTTAGGAATTGGTGTTTCATCCTTATTTTCAATGTAAAGGATGACTTCCCTCTTTATGTTTGGAATCAACATACGTAGAAATGCAATTTGGATAACATGTAGAGCCTTTAAATGTATTATTTTTTACCGCAATCATTTTTTAAAAAATTTTATAATAAAAATGAGTTTATCTAGTTTATAGTTTGGTTTTAAAAAAAGGATTTCGACTTCTAACGAAGTCACTGGACTTCCTTGAGTCAATGCATCCATAATACAAGCTTTTTTCGACTCTCAAGCCTCTAGACATGTAATTTGTGCAGGAAATATTTTTTCTGAAAATTTTCTATTAAAGGGGAGTCTTTGTGTTTCCTGATTTGGTCTTGATCATAGAGTTCCGACATCTAACGAAGCCTGCGGATTTCCTTGAGTCATTTGTGTTTATGGTATTTTATTCAAATTTTTCATTGATTATCTAGCTTAAAGAAGATCCCATAATCATTGAGAAGTTATTAACGGTTGCAAAACTTATCTCCTTCTTTCCGTGTTTTATTATAGGTAATCTATGACCTTTTTAAAAGATTATAAGTTTATTATTAGAAGGGATATTTTGAGTTTGGTGCCTATAAAATGGTACACTTTCGCGTTTGGTGCCTAACTTTGTCAATATCTGAGTTTGGTGCCAAGTCAACAAATTGGCGTTGATTGACCGTGTTGACCATCCAATTTAGAGTTAAAAATGTGAAATGTCTAATAAAATTCTAACTTCCGTTTTGTTTACTAACTGCGCCCTATCTTCTACATACTCCATGTTTGAGAAATGAGAGTTGTTGATTTTCATTCACGAGGTTTTAGGTTCCACTCTTAATACCATTGCCATCTTCTTTCATTGCTAATCTCAAATCATACACTGAGCTACTGTTATTTTCTCATATGACCACCTGTTTACACAAAATTAAATCCAAAGTATAAGCATAGCTCCCTTCATTGTTTACCGGTAAATCATCCAAAATCTATCTCTCATGTAAACCCCAATAATCGTTTCCTTAAACCTTCAAACTAACCATTATTGTATTGAACAAATGAATCCATGTAAATGACCCTATTCATTTTTCAAATTAATCATTATTGTATTAATTAAATTTGTTTCCATTTTATGTAAATCCATAGTTATCATGGCAGTCAGATAAGTCAGCCTTATTTCTCCGGAACGCTCGTAACGTGTTTGGAAAATGATCTAGAGAGATTTATTACAAAAGTTGATTGGGACCCACACCAAACTCAAATTCCGACAAACTTAGGTACCAAAGGAAAAGGTGTGCCATTTTATAGGCACCAAACCTAAAATAACCCTTATTATAAATATTTTCTACTTATATAACTCTCTTTGTCCCCCAAGGGTTTGTGTAATCTCTTTTTCGACTATTTTGTTCATAACTTCTTCATACGAAGTGGGAATGACCTCATTCTCTTTCTGTTACCTCTTCTTTCAGTTCCCCACAGTATACAGGAAAATTTTTAGGATTTGGACGCTTAGGAATTTGTGTTTCATCCTTATTTTCAATGTAAAGGATGACTTCCCTCTTTATGTTTGGAATCAACATACGTAGAAATGCAATTTGGATAACATGTAGAGCCTTTAAATGTATTATTTTTTACCGCAATAATTTTTTAGAAAATTTTATAATAAAAATGAGTTTATCTAGTTTATATTTTGGTTTTAAAAAAAGGATTTCGACTTCTAACGAAGTCACAGGACTTCCTTGAGTCAATGCATCCAAAATGCAAGCTTTTTTCGACTCTCAAGCCTCTAGACATGTAATTTATGCAGGAAATATTTTTTCTGAAAATTTTCTATCAAAGCGGAGTCTTTCTGTTTCCTGATTTGGTCTTGATCATAGAGTTCCGACATCTAACGAAGCCTGCGGATTTCCTTGAGTCATTTGTGTTTATGGTATTTTATTCAAATTTTTCAAAGATTATCTAGCTTAAAGAAGATCCCATAATCGTTGAGAAGTTATTAACGGTTGCAAACCTTATCTCCTTCTTTCCGTGTTTTATTATAGGTAATCTATGACCTTTTTAAAAGATTGTAAGTTTATTATTAGAAGGGATATTTTGAGTTTGGTGCCTATAAAATGGTACACTTTCGCGTTTGGTGCCTAACTATGTCAATATCTGAGTTTGGTGCCAAGTCAACAAATTGGCGTTGATTGACCGTGTTGACCATCCAATTTAGAGTTAAAAATGTGAAATGTCTAATAAAATTCTAACCTCCGTTTTATTCACTAAGTGCGCCCTATCTTCTACATACTCCATGTTTGAGAAATGAGAGTTGTTGATTTTCATTCACGAGGTTTTAGGTTCCACTCTTAATACCATTGCTATCTTCTTTCATTGCTAATCTCAAATCATACACTGAGCTACTGTTATTTTCTCATATGACCACCTGTTTACACAAAATTAAATCCAAAGTATAAGCATAGCTCCCTTCATTGTTTACCGGTAAATCATCCAAAATCTATCTCTCATGTAAACCCCAATAATCGTTTCCTTAAACCTTCAAACTAACCATTATTGTATTGAACAAATGAATCCATGTAAATGACCCTATTCATTTTTAAAATTAATCATTATTGTATTAATTAAATTTGTTTCCATTTTATGCAAATCCATAGTTATCATGGCAGTCAGATAAGTCAGCCTTATTTCTCTGGAACGCTCGTAACGTGTTTGGAAAATCTAGAGAGATTTCCCTACCGTTGTCCGTGTTAGTGAACTAGTTAAACTAAATAATGATTGTTTAAACAATTATTCACAAAGACACGTATTTATTTACAAAAGTTGGCGGGGGTCGAGCAACAAGTTGTGCTCCAACACAACTTGTGAACGGTCCACCAGTCATCCGTTAAGTCAACTGCTTGATTGGGACCTACAACAAACTCAAATTCCGACAAAGTTAGGTACCAAAGGCAAAGGTGTGCCATTTTATAGGCACCGAACCTAAAATAACCCTTATTATAAATATTGTCTACTTATATAACTCTCTTTGTCCCCCAAGGGTTTGTGTAATCTCTTTTTCGACTATTTTGTTCATAACTTCTTCATACGAAGTGGGAATGACCTCATTCTTTTTATGTTACCTCTGTCTTTCAGTTCCCCACAGTATACTGGAAAAATTTTAGGATTTGGACGCTTAGGAATTTGTGTTTCATCCTTATTTTCAATGTAAAGGATGACTTCCCTCTTTATGTTTGGAATCAACATACGTAGAAATGCAATTTGGATAACATGTAGAGCCTTTAAATGTATTATTTTTTACCGCAATCATTTTTTAGAAAATTTTATAATAAAAATGAGTTTATCTAGTTTATAGTTTGGTTTTAAAAAAAGGATTTCGACTTCTAACGAAGTCACTGGACTTCCTTGAGTCAATGCATCCAAAATGCGAGCTTTTTTCGACTCTCAAGCCTCTAGACATGTAATTTATGCAGGAAATATTTTTTCTGAAAATTTTCTATCAAAGGGGAGTCTTTCTGTTTCCTGATTTGGTCTTGATCATAGAGTTCCGACATCTAACGAAGCCTGCGGATTTCCTTGAGTCATTTGTGTTTATGGTATTTTATTCAAATTTTTCAATGATTATCTAGATTAAAGAAGATCCCATAATCGTTGAGAAGTTATTAACGGTTGCAAACCTTATCTCCTTCTTTCCGTGTTTTATTATAGGTAATTTATGACCTTTTTAAAAGATTGTAAGTTTATTATTAGAAGGGATATTTTGAGTTTGGTGCCTATAAAATGGTACACTTTCGCGTTTGGTGCCTAACTTTGTCAATATCTGAGTTTGGTGCCAAGTCAACAAATTGGCGTTGATTGACCGTGTTGACCATCCAATTTAGAGTTAAAAATGTGAAATGTCTAATAAAATTCTAACCTCCGTTTTATTCACTAAGTGCGCCCTATCTTCTACATACTCCATGTTTGAGAAATGAGAGTTGTTGATTTTCATTCACGATGTTTTAGGTTCCACTCTTAATACCATTACTATCTTATTTCATTGCTAATCTCAAATCATACACTGAGCTACTGTTATTTTCTCATATGACCACCTGTTTACACAAAATTAAATCCAAAGTATAAGCATAGCTCCCTTCATTGTTTACCGGTAAATCATCCAAAATCTATCTCTCATGTAAACCCCAATAATCGTTTCCTTAAACCTTCAAACTAACCATTATTGTATTGAACAAATGAATCCATGTAAATGACCCTATTCATTTTTCAAATTAATCATTATTGTATTAATTAAATTTGTTTCCATTTTATGTAAATCCATAGTTATCATGGCAGTCATATAAGTCAGCCTTATTTCTCCGGAACGCTCGTAACCTGTTTGGAAAATGGCCTAGAGAGATTTATTACAAAAGTTGATTGGGACCCACACCAAACTCAAATTCCGACAAAGTTAGGTACCAAAGGCAAAGGTGTGCCATTTTATAGGCACCAAACCTAAAATAACCCTTATTATAAATATTGTCTACTTATATAACTCTCTTTGTCCCCCAAGGGTTTGTGTAATCTCTTTTTCGACTATTTTGTTCATAACTTCTTCATACGAAGTGGGAATGGCCTCATTCTCTTTCTGTTACCTCTGTCTTTCAGTTCCCCACAGTATACAGGAAAATTTTTAGGATTTGGGCGCTTAGGAATTGGTGTTTCATCCTTATTTTCAATGTAAAGGATGACTTCCCTCTTTATGTTTGGAATCAACATACGTAGAAACGCAATTTGGATAACACGTAGAGCCTTTAAATGTATTATTTTTTACCGCAATCATTTTTTAGAAAATTTTATAATAAAAATGAGTTTATCTAGTTTATAGTTTGGTTTTAAAAAAAGGATTTCGACTTCTAACGAAGTCACAGGACTTCCTTGAGTCAATGCATCCAAAATGCAAGCTTTTTTCGACTCTCAAGCCTCTAGACATGTAATTTATGCAGGAGATATTTTTTCTGAAAATTTTCTATCAAAGGGGAGTCTTTCTGTTTCCTGATTTAGTCTTGATCATAGAGTTCCGACATCTAACGAAGCCTGCGGATTTCCTTGAGTCATTTGTGTTTATGGTATTTTATTCAAATTTTTCAATGATTATCTAGCTTAAAGAAGATCCCAGAATCGTTGAGAAGTTATTAACGGTTGCAAACCTTATCTCCTTCTTTCCGTGTTTTATTATAGGTAATCTATGACCTTTTTAAAAGATTGTAAGTTTATTATTAGAAGGGATATTTTGAGTTTGGTGCCTATAAAATGGTACACTTTCGCGTTTGGTGCCTAACTTTGTCAATATCTGAGTTTGGTGCCAAGTCAACAAATTGGCGTTGATTGACCGTGTTGACCATCCAATTTAGAGTTAAAAATGTGAAATGTCTAATAAAATTCTAACCTCCGTTTTATTCACTAAGTGCGCCCTATCTTCTACATACTCCATGTTTGAGAAATGAGAGTTGTTGATTTTCATTCACGATGTTTTAGGTTCCACTCTTAATACCATTACTATGTTCTTTCATTGCTAATCTCAAATCATACACTGAGCTACTGTTATTTTCTCATATGACCACCTGTTTACACAAAATTAAATCCAAAGTATAAGCATAGCTCCCTTCATTGTTTACCGGTAAATCATCCAAAATCTATCTCTCATGTAAACCCCAATAATCGTTTCCTTAAACCTTCAAACTAACCATTATTGTATTGAACAAATGAATCCATGTAAATGACCCTATTCATTTTTCAAATTAATCATTATTGTATTAATTAAATTTGTTTCCATTTTATGTAAATCCATAGTTATCATGGCAGTCAGATAAGTCAGCCTTATTTCTCCGGAACGCTCGTAACGTGTTTGGAAAATGATCTAGAGAGATTTATTACAAAAGTTGATTGGGACCCACACCAAACTCAAATTCCGACAAAGTTAGGTACCAAAGGCAAAGGTGTGCCATTTTATAGGAACCAAACCTAAAATAACCCTTATTATAAATATTGTCTACTTATATAACTCTCTTTCTCCCCCAAGGGTTTGTGTAATCTCTTTTTCGACTATTTTGTTCATAACTTCTTCATACGAAGTGGGAATGACCTCATTCTCTTTCTGTTACCTCTGTCTTTCAGTTCCCCACAGTATACAGGAAAATTTTTAGGATTTGGACGCTTAAGAATTGGTGTTTCATCCTTGTTTTCAATGTAAAGGATGCCTTCCCTCTTTATGTTTGGAATCAACATACGTAGAAATGCAATTTGGATAACATGTAGAGCCTTTAAATGTATTATTTTTTACCGCAATCATTTTTTAGAAAATTTTATAATAAAAATGAGTTTATCTAGTTTATAGTTTTGTTTCAAAAGAAGGATTTCGTCTTCTAACGAAGTCACTGGACTTCCTTGAGTCAATGCATCCAAAATGCAAGCTTTTTTCGACTCTCAAGCCTCTAGACATGTAATTTGTGCAGGAAATATTTTTTCTGATAATTTTCTATTAAAGGGGAGTCTTTGTGTTTCCTGATTTGGTCTTGATCATAGAGTTCCGACATCTAACGAAGCCTGCGGATTTCCTTGAGTCATTTGTGTTTATGGTATTTTATTCAAATTTTTCATTGATTATCTAGCTTAAAGAAGATCCCATAATCATTGAGAAGTTATTAACGGTTGCAAAACTTATCTCCTTCTTTCCGTGTTTTATTATAGGTAATCTATGACCTTTTTAAAAGATTATAAGTTTATTATTAGAAGGGATATTTTGAATTTGGTGCCTATAAAATGGTACACTTTCGCGTTTGGTGCCTAACTTTGTCAATATCTGAGTTTGGTGCCAAGTCAACAAATTGGCGTTGATTGACCGTGTTGACCATCCAATTTAGAGTTAAAAATGTGAAATGTCTAATAAAATTCTAACTTCCGTTTTATTCACTAACTGCGCCCTATCTTCTACATACTCCATGTTTGAGAAATGAGAGTTGTTGATTTTCATTCACGTGGTTTTAGGTTCCACTCTTAATACCATTGCTATCTTCTTTCATTGCTAATCTCAAATCATACACTGATCTGCTGTTATTTTCTCATATGACCACCTGTTTACACAAAATTAAACCCAAAGTATAAGCATAGCTCCCTTCATTGTTTACCGGTAAATCATCCAAAATCTATCTCTCATGTAAACCCCAATAATCGTTTCCTTAAACCTTCAAACTAACCATTATTGTATTGAACAAATGAATCCATGTAAATGACCCTATTCATTTTTCAAATTAATCATTATTGTATTAATTCAATTTGTTTCCATTTTATGTAAATCCATAGTTATCATGGCAGTCAGATAAGTCAGCCTTATTTCTCCGGAACGCTCGTAACGTGTTTGGAAAATGATCTAGAGAGATTTATTACAAAAGTTGATTGGGACCCACACCAAACTCAAATTCCGACAAAGTTAGGTACCAAAGGCAAAGGTGAGCCATTTTATAGGCACCAAACCTAAAATAACCCTTATTATAAATATTGTCTACTTATATAACTCTCTTTGTCCCCCAAGGGTTTGTGTAATCTCTTTTTCGACTATTTTGTTCATAACTTCTTCATACGAAGTGGGAATGACCTCATTCTTTTTCTGTTACCTCTGTCTTTCAGTTCCCCACAGTATACTGGAAAATTTTTAGGATTTGGACGCTTAGGAATTGGTGTTTCATCCTTATTTTCAATGTAAAGGATGACTTCCCTCTTTATGTTTGGAATCAACATACGTAGAAATGCAATTTGGATAACATGTAGAGCCTTTAAATGTATTATTTTTTACCGCAATCATTTTCTAGAAAATTTTATAATAAAAATGATTTTATCTAGTTTATAGTTTGGTTTTAAAAAAAGGATTTCGACTTCTAACGAAGTCACTGGACTTCCTTGAGTCAATGCATCCAAAATGCAAGCTTTTTTCGACTCTTAAGCCTCTAGACATGTAATTTGTGCAGGAAATATTTTTTCTGAAAATTTTCTATGAAAGGGGAGTCTTTGTGTTTCCTGATTTGGTCTTGATCATAGAGTTCCGACATCTAACGAAGCCTGCGGATTTCCTTGAGTCATTTGTGTTTATGGTATTTTATTCAAATTTTTCAATGATTATCTAGCTTAAAGAAGATCCCATAATCGTTGAGAAGTTATTAACGGTTGCAAACCTTATATCCTTCTTTCCGTGTTTTATTATAGGTAATCTATGACCTTTTTAAAAGATTGTAAGTTTATTATTAGAAGGGATATTTTGAGTTTGGTGCCTATAAAATGGTACACTTTCGCGTTTGGTGCCTAACTTTGTCAATATCTGAGTTTGGTGCCAAGTCAACAAATTGGCGTTGATTGACCGTGTTGACCATCCAATTTAGAGTTAAAAATGTGAAATGTCTAATAAAATTCTAACCTCCGTTTTATTCACTAAGTGCGCCCTATCTTCTACATACTCCATGTTTGAGAAATGAGAGTTGTTGATTTTCATTCACGAGGTTTTAGGTTCCACTCTTAATACCATTGCTATCTTCTTTCATTGCTAATCTCAAATCATACACTGAGCTACTGTTATTTTCTCATATGACCACCTGTTTACACAAAATTAAATCCAAAGTATAAGCATATCTCCCTTCATTGTTTACCGGTAAATCATCCAAAATCTATCTCTCATGTAAACCCCAATAATCGTCTCCTTAAACCTTCAAACTAACCATTATTGTATTGAACAAATGAATCCATGTAAATGACCCTATTCATTTTTCAAATTAATCATTATTGTATTAATTAAATTTGTTTCCATTTTATGTAAATCCATAGTTATCATGGCAGTCAGATAAGTCAGCCTTATTTCTCCGGAACGCTCGTAACGTGTTTGGAAAATGATCTAGAGAGATTTATTACAAAAGTTGATTGGGACCCACACCAAACTCAAATTCAGACAAAGTTAGGTACCAAAGGCAAAGGTGTGCCATTTTATAGGCACCAAACCTAAAATAACCCTTATTATAAATATTGTCTACTTTTATAACTCTCTTTGTCCCCCAAGGGTTTGTGTAATCTCTTTTTCGACTATTTTGTTCATAACTTCTTCATACGAAGTGGGAATGACCTCATTCTCTTTCTGTTACCTCTGTCTTTCAGTTCCCCACAGTATACAGGAAATTTTTTAGGATTTGGACGCTTAGGAATTGGTGTTTCATCCTTATTTTCAATGTAAAGGATGACTTCCCTCTTTATGTTTGCAATCAACATACGTAGAAATGCAATTTGGATAACATGTAGAGCCTTTAAATGTATTATTTTTTACCGCAATCATTTTTTAGAAAATTTTATAATAAAAATGAGTTTATCTAGTTTATAGTTTGGTTTTAAAAAAAGGATTTCGACTTCTAACGAAGTCACAGGACTTCCTTGAGTCAATGCATCCAAAATGCAAGCTTTTTTCGACTCTCAAGCCTCTAGACATGTAATTTATGCAGGAAATATTTTTTCTGAAAATTTTCTATCAAAGGGGAGTCTTTCTGTTTCCTGATTTGGTCTTGATCATAGAGTTCCGACATCTAACGAAGCCTGCGGATTTCCTTGAGTCATTTGTGTTTATGGTATTTTATTCAAATTTTTCAATGATTATCTAGCTTAAAGAAGATCCCATAATCGTTGAGAAGTTATTAACGGTTGCAAACCTTATCTCCTTCTTTCCGTGTTTTATTATAGGTAATCTATGACCTTTTTAAAAGATTGTAAGTTTATTATTAGAAGGGATATTTTGAGTTTGGTGCCTATAAAATGGTACACTTTCGCGTTTGGTGCCTAACTTTGTCAATATCTGAGTTTGGTGCCAAGTCAACAAATTGGCGTTGATTGACCGTGTTGACCATCCAATTTAGAGTTAAAAATGTGAAATGTCTAATAAAATTCTATCCTCCGTTTTGTTCACTAAGTGCGCCCTATCTTCTACATACTCCATGTTTGAGAAATGAGAGTTGTTGATTTTCATTCACGAGGTTTTAGGTTCCACTCTTAATACCATTGCTATCTTCTTTCATTGCTAATCTCAAATCATACACTGAGCTACTGTTATTTTCTCATATGACCACCTGTTTACACAAAATTAAATCCAAAGTATAAGCATAGCTCCCTTCATTGTTTACCGGTAAATCATCCAAAATCTATCTCTCATGTAAACCCCAATAATCGTTTCCTTAAACCTTCAAACTAACCATTATTGTATTGAACAAATGAATCCATGTAAATGACCCTATTCATTTTTCAAATTAATCATTATTGTATTAATTAAATTTGTTTCCATTTTATGTAAATCCATAGTTATCATGGCAGTCAGATAAGTCAGCCTTATTTCTCCGGAACGCTCGTAACGTGTTTGGAAAATGATCTAGAGAGATTTATTACAAAAGTTGATTGGGACCCACACCAAACTCAAATTCCGACAAAATTAGGTACCAAAGGCAAAGGTGTGCCATTTTATAGGCACCAAACCTAAAATAACCCTTATTATAAATATTGTCTCCTTATATAACTCTCTTTGTCCCCCAAGGGTTTGTGTAATCTCTTTTTCGACTATTTTGTTCATAACTTCTTCATACGAAGTGGGAATGACCTCATTCTCTTTCTGTTACCTCTGTCTTTCAGTTCCCCATAGTATACTGGAAAAAGTTTAGGATTTGGACGCTTAGGAATTGGTGTTTCATCCTTATTTTCAATGTAAAGGATGACTTCCCTCTTTATGTTTGGAATCAACATACGTAGAAATGCAATTTGGATAACATGTAGAGCCTTTAAATGTATTATTTTTTACCGCAATCATTTTTTAGAAAATTTTATAATAAAAATGAGTTTATCTAGTTTATAGTTTGGTTTTAAAAAAAGGATTTCGACTTCTAACGAAGTCACTGGACTTCCTTGAGTCAATGCATCCAAAATGCAAGCTTTTTTCGACTCTCAAGCCTCTAGACATGTAATTTGTGCAGGAAATATTTTTTCTGAAAATTTTCTATTAAAGGGGAGTCTTTGTGTTTCCTGATTTGGTCTTGATCATAGAGTTCCGACATCTAACGAAGCCTGCGGATTTCCTTGAGTCATTTGTGTTTATGGTATTTTATTCAAATTTTTCATTGATTATCTATCTTAAAGAAGATCCCATAATTATTGAGAAGTTATTAACGGTTGCAAACCTTATCTCCTTCTTTCCGTGTTTTATTATAAGTAATCTATGACCTTTTTAAAAGATTATAAGTTTATTATTAGAAGGGATATTTTGAGTTTGGTGCCTATAAAATGGTACACTTTCGCGTTTGGTGCCTAACTTTGTCAATATCTGAGTTTGGTGCCAAGTCAACAAATTGGCGTTGATTGACCGTGTTGACCATCCAATTTAGAGTTAAAAATGTGAAATGTCTAATAAAATTCTAACTTCCGTTTTGTTCACTAACTGCGCCCTATCTTCTACATACTCCATGTTTGAGAAATGAGAGTTGTTGATTTTCATTCACGAGGTTTCAGGTTCCACCCTTAATACCATTGCCATCTTCTTTCATTGCTAATCTCAAATCATACACTGAGCTACTGTTATTTTCTCATATGACCACCTGTTTACACAAAATTAAATCCAAAGTATAAGCATAGCTCCCTTCATTGTTTACCGGTAAATCATCCAAAATCTATCTCTCATGTAAACCCCAATAATCGTTTCCTTAAACCTTCAAACTAACCATTATTGTATTGAACAAATGAATCCATGTAAATGACCCTATTCATTTTTAAAATTAATCATTATTGTATTAATTAAATTTGTTTCCATTTTATGCAAATCCATAGTTATCATGGCAGTCAGATAAGTCAACCTTATTTCTCCGGAACGCTTGTAACGTGTTTGGAAAATCTAGAGAGATTTCCCTACCGTTGTCCGTGTTAGTGAACTAGTTAAACTAAATAATGATTGTTTAAACAATTATTCACAAAGACACGTATTTATTTACAAAAGTTGGCGGGGGCCGAGCAACAAGTTGTGCTCCAACACAGCTTGTGAACGGTCCACCAGTCATCCGTTAAGTCAACTGCTTGATTGGGACCTACACCAAACTCAAATTCCGACAAAGTTAGGTACCAAAGGCAAAGGTGTGCCATTTTATAGGCACCAAACCTAAAATAACCCTTATTATAAATATTGTCTACTTATATAACTCTCTTTGTCCCCCAAGGGTTTGTGTAATCTCTTTTTCGACTATTTTGTTCATAACTTCTTCATACGAAGTGGGAATGACCTCATTCTTTTTCTGTTACCTCTTTTTTTCAGTTCCCCACAGTATACTGGAAAATTTTTAGGATTTGGACGCTTAGGAATTGGTGTTTCATCCTTATTTTCAATGTAAAGGATGACTTCCCTCTTTATATTTGGAATCAACATACGTAGAAATGCAATTTGGATAACATGTAGAGCCTTTAAATGTATTATTTTTTACCGCAATCATTTTTTAGAAAATTTTATAATAAAAATGAGTTTATCTAGTTTATAGTTTGGTTTTAAAAAAAGGATTTCGACTTCTAACGAAGTCACTGGACTTCCTTGAGTCAATGCATCCAAAATGCAAGCTTTTTTCGACTCTCAAGTCTCTAGACATGTAATTTGTGCAGGAAATATTTTTTCTGGAAATTTTCTATTAAAGGGGAGTCTTTGTGTTTCCTGATTTGGTCTTGATCATAGAGTTCCGACATCTAACGAAGCCTGCGGATTTCCTTGAGTCATTTGTGTTTATGGTATTTTATTCAAATTTTTCATTGATTATCTAGCTTAAAGAAGATCCCATAATCATTGAGAAGTTATTAACGGTTGCAAAACTTATCTCCTTCTTTCCGTGTTTTATTATAGGTAATCTATGACCTTTTTAAAAGATTATAAGTTTATTATTAGAAGGGATATTTTGAGTTTGGTGCCTATAAAATGGTACACTTTCGCGTTTGGTGCCTAACTTTGTCAATATCTGAGTTTGGTGCCAAGTCAACAAATTGGCGTTGATTGACCGTGTTGACCATCCAATTTAGAGTTAAAAATGTGAAATGTCTAATAAAATTCTAACTTCCGTTTTGTTCACTAACTGTGCCCTATCTTCTACATACTCCATGTTTGAGAAATGAGAGTTGTTGATTTTCATTCACGAGGTTTTAGGTTCCACTCTTAATACCATTGCCATCTTCTTTCATTGCTAATCTCAAATCATACACTGAGCTACTGTTATTTTCTCATATGACCACCTGTTTACACAAAATTAAATCCAAAGTATAAGCATATCTCCCTTCATTGTTTACCGGTAAATCATCCAAAATCTATCTCTCATGTAAACCCCAATAATCGTTTCCTTAAACCTTCAAACTAACCATTATTGTATTGAACAAATGAATCCATGTAAATGACCCTATTCATTTTTCAAATTAATCATTATTGTATTAATTAAATTTGTTTCCATTTTATGCAAATCCATAGTTATCATGGCAGTCAGATAAGTCAGCCTTATTTCTCCGGAACGCTCGTAACGTGTTTTGAAAATGATCTAGAGAGATTGCATAAAATGGGACCCACACCAAACTCAAATTCCGACAAAGTTAGGTACCAAAGGCAAAGGTGTGCCATTTTATAGGCACCAAACCTAAAATAACCCTTATTATAAATATTGTCTACTTATATAACTCTCTTTGTCCCCCAAGGGTTTGTGTAATCTCTTTTTCGACTATTTTGTTCATAACTTCTTCATACGAAGTGGTAATGACCTCATTCTTTTTCTGTTACCTCTGTCTTTCAGTTCCCCACAGTATACTGGAAAATATTTAGGATTTGGACGCTTAGGAATTGGTGTTTCATCCTTATTTTCAATGTAAAGGATGACTTCCCTCTTTATGTTTGGAATCAACATACGTAGAAATGCAATTTGGATAACATGTAGAGCCTTTAAATGTATTATTTTTTACCCCAATCATTTTCTAGAAAATTTTATAATAAAAATGATTTTATCTAGTTTATAGTTTGGTTTTAAAAAAAGGATTTCGACTTCTAACGAAGTCACTGGACTTCCTTGAGTCAATGCATCCAAAATGCAAGCTTTTTTCGACTCTCAAGCCTCTAGACATGTAATTTGTGCAGGAAATATTTTTTCTGAAAATTTTCTATTAAAGGGGAGTCTTTGTGTTTCCTGATTTGGTCTTGATCATAGAGTTCCGACATCTAACGAAGCCTGCGGATTTCCTTGAGTCATTTGTGTTTATGGTATTTTATTCAAATTTTTCATTGATTATCTAGCTTAAAGAAGATCCCATAATCATTGAGAAGTTATTAACGGTTGCAAAACTTATCTCCTTCTTTCCGTGATTTATTATAGGTAATCTATGACCTTTTTAAAAGATTATAAGTTTATTATTAGAAGGGATATTTTGAGTTTGGTGCCTATACAATGGTACACTTTCGCGTTTGGTGCCTAACTTTGTCAATATCCGAGTTTGGTGCCAAGTCAACAAATTGGCGTTGATTGACCGTGTTGACCATCCAATTTAGAGTTAAAAATGTGAAATGTCTAATAAAATTCTAACTTTCGTTTTGTTCACTAACTGCGCCCTATCTTCTACATACTCCATGTTTGAGAAATGAGAGTTGTTGATTTTCATTCACGAGGTTTTAGGTTCCACTCTTAATACCATTGCCATCTTCTTTCATTGCTAATCTCAAATCATACACTGAGCTACTGTTATTTTCTCATATGACCACCTGTTTACACAAAATTAAATCTAAAGTATAAGCATATCTCCCTTCATTGTTTACAGGTAAATCATCCAAAATCTATCTCTCATGTAAACCCCAATAATCGTTTCCTTAAACCTTCAAACTAACCATTATTGTATTGAACAAATGAATCCATGTAAATGACCCTATTCATTTTTAAAATTAATCATTATTGTATTAATTAAATTTGTTTCCATTTTATGCAAATCCATAGTTATCATGGCAGTCAGATAAGTCAGCCTTATTTCTCCGGAACGCTTGTAACGTGTTTGGAAAATCTAGAGAGATTTCCCTACCGTTGTCCGTGTTAGTGAACTAGTTAAACTAAATAATGATTGTTTAAACAATTATTCACAAAGACACGTATTTATTTACAAAAGTTGGCGGGGGCCGAGCAACAAGTTGTGCTCCAACACAACTTGTGAACGGTCCACCAGTCATCCGTTAAGTCAACTGCTTGATTGGGACCTACACCAAACTCAAATTCCGAAAAAGTTAGGTACCAAAGGCAAAGGTGTGCCATTTTATAGGCACCAAACCTAAAATAACCCTTATTATAAATATTGTCTACTTATATAACTCTCTTTGTCCCCCAAGGGTTTGTGTAATCTCTTTTTCGACTATTTTGTTCATAACTTCTTCATACGAAGTGGTAATGACCTCATTCTTTTTCTGTTACCTCTGTCTTTCAGTTCCCCACAGTATACTGGAAAATTTTTAGGATTTGGACGCTTAGGAATTGGTGTTTCATCCTTATTTTCAATGTAAAGGATGACTTCCCTCTTTATGTTTGGAATCAACATACGTAGAAATGCAATTTGGATAACATGTAGAGCCTTTAAATGTATTATTTTTTACCGCAATCATTTTCTAGAAAATTTTATAATAAAAATGATTTTATCTAGTTTATAGTTTGGTTTTAAAAAAAGGATTTCGACTTCTAACGAAGTCACTGGACTTCCTTGAGTCAATGCATCCAAAATGCAAGCTTTTTTCGACTCTCAAGCCTCTAGACATGTAATTTGTGCAGGAAATATTTTTTCTGAAAATTTTCTATTAAAGGGGAGTCTTTGTGTTTCCTGATTTGGTCTTGATCATAGAGGTCCGACATCTAACGAAGCCTGCGGATTTCCTTGAGTCATTTGTGTTTATGGTATTTTATTCAAATTTTTCATTGATTATCTAGCTTAAAGAAGATCCCATAATCATTGAGAAGTTATTAACGGTTGCAAAACTTATCTCCTTCTTTCCGTGATTTATTATAGGTAATCTATGACCTTTTTAAAAGATTATAAGTTTATTATTAGAAGGGATATTTTGAGTTTGGTGCCTATACAATGGTACACTTTCGCGTTTGGTGCCTAACTTTGTCAATATCTGAGTTTGGTGCCAAGTCAACAAATTGGCGTTGATTGACCGTGTTGACCATCCAATTTAGAGTTAAAAATGTGAAATGTCTAATAAAATTCTAACTTTCGTTTTGTTCACTAACTGCGCCCTATCTTCTACATACTCCATGTTTGAGAAATGAGAGTTGTTGATTTTCATTCACGAGGTTTTAGGTTCCACTCTTAATACCATTGCCATCTTCTTTCATTGCTAATCTCAAATCATACACTGAGCTACTGTTATTTTCTCATATGACCACCTGTTTACACAAAATTAAATCTAAAGTATAAGCATATCTCCCTTCATTGTTTACCGGTAAATCATCCAAAATCTATCTCTCATGTAAACCCCAATAATCGTTTCCTTAAACCTTCAAACTAACCATTATTGTATTGAACAAATGAATCCATGTAAATGACCCTATTCATTTTTAAAATTAATCATTATTGTATTAATTAAATTTGTTTCCATTTTATGCAAATCCATAGTTATCATGGCAGTCAGATAAGTCAGCCTTATTTCTCCGGAACGCTTGTAACGTGTTTGGAAAATCTAGAGAGATTTCCCTACCGTTGTCCGTGTTAGTGAACTAGTTAAACTAAATAATGATTGTTTAAACAATTATTCACAAAGACACGTATTTATTTACAAAGGTTGGCGGGGGCCGAGCAACAAGTTGTGCTCCAACACAACTTGTGAACGGTCCACCAGTCATCCGTTAAGTCAACTGCTTGATTGGGACCTACACCAAACTCAAATTCCGACAAAGTTAGGTACCAAAGGCAAAGGTGTGCCATTTTATAGGCACCAAACCTAAAATAACCCTTATTATAAATATTGTCTACTTATATAACTCTCTTTGTCCCCCAAGGGTTTGTGTAATCTCTTTTTCGACTATTTTGTTCATAACTTCTTCATACGAAGTGGTAATGACCTCATTCTTTTTCTGTTACCTCTGTCTTTCAGTTCCCCACAGTATACTGGAAAATTTTTAGGATTTGGACGCTTAGGAATTGGTGTTTCATCCTTATTTTCAATGTAAAGGATGACTTCCCTCTTTATGTTTGGAATCAACATACGTAGAAATGCTATTTGGATAACATGTAGAGCCTTTAAATGTATTATTTTTTACCGCAATCATTTTCTAGAAAATTTTATAATAAAAATGATTTTATCTAGTTTATAGTTTGGTTTTAAAAAAAGGATTTCGACTTCTAACGAAGTCACTGGACTTCCTTGAGTCAATGCATCCAAAATGCAAGCTTTTTTCGACTCTCAAGCCTCTAGACATGTAATTTGTGCAGGAAATATTTTTTATGAAAATTTTCTATTAAAGGGGAGTCTTTCTGTTTCCTGATTTGGTCTTGATCATAGAGTTCCGACGTCTAACGAAGCCTGCGGATTTCCTTGAGTCATTTGTGTTTATGGTATTTTATTCAAATTTTTCGATGATTATCTAGCTTAAAGAAGATCCCATAATCATTGAGAAGTTATTAACGGTTGCAAAACTTATCTCCTTCTTTCCGTGATTTATTATAGGTAATCTATGACCTTTTTAAAAGATTATAAGTTTATTATTAGAAGGGATATTTTGAGTTTGGTGCCTATACAATGGTACACTTTCGCGTTTGGTGCCTAACTTTGTCAATATCTGAGTTTGGTGCCAAGTCAACAAATTGGCGTTGATTGACCGTGTTGACCATCCAATTTAGAGTTAAAAATGTGAAATGTCTAATAAAATTCTAACTTTCGTTTTTTTCACTAACTGCGCCCTATCTTCTACATACTCCATGTTTGAGAAATGAGAGTTGTTGATTTTCATTCACGAGGTTTTAGGTTCCACTCTTAATACCATTGCCATCTTCTTTCATTGCTAATCTCAAATCATACACTGAGCTACTGTTATTTTCTCATATGACCACCTGTTTACACAAAATTAAATCCAAAGTATAAGCATATCTCCCTTCATTGTTTACCGGTAAATCATCCAAAATCTATCTCTCATGTAAACCCCAATAATCGTTTCCTTAAACCTTCAAACTAACCATTATTGTATTGAACAAATGAATCCATGTAAATGACCCTATTCATTTTTAAAATTAATCATTATTGTATTAATTAAATTTGTTTCCATTTTATGCAAATCCATAGTTATCATGGCAGTCAGATAAGTCAACCTTATTTCTCCGGAACGCTTGTAACGTGTTTGGAAAATCTAGAGAGATTTCCCTACCGTTGTCCGTGTTAGTGAACTAGTTAAACTAAATAATGATTGTTTAAACAATTATTCACAAAGACACGTATTTATTTACAAAAGTTGGCGGGGGCCGAGCAACAAGTTGTGCTCCAACACAGCTTGTGAACGTTCCACCAGTCATCCGTTAAGTCAACTGCTTGATTGGGACCTACACCAAACTCAAATTCCGACAAAGTTAGGTACCAAAGGCAAAGGTGTGCCATTTAATAGGCACCAAACCTAAAATAACCCTTATTATAAATATTGTCTACTTATATAACTCTCTTTGTCCCCCAAGGGTTTGTGTAATCTCTTTTTCGACTATTTTGTTCATAACTTCTTCATACGAAGTGGTAATGACCTCATTCTTTTTCTATTACCTCTGTCTTTCAGTTCCCCACAGTATACTGGAAAATTTTTAGGATTTGGACGCTTAGGAATTGGTGTTTCATCCTTATTTTCAATGTAAAGGATGACTTCCCTCTTTATGTTTGGAATCAACATACGTAGAAATGCAATTTGGATAACATGTAGAGCTTTTAAATGTATTATTTTTTACCGCAATCAATTTTTTAGAAAATTTTATAATAAAAATGAGTTTATCTAGTTTATAGTTTGATTTTAAAAAAAGGATTTCGACTTCTAACGAAGTCACTGGACTTCCTTGAGTCAATGCATCCAAAATACAAGCTTTTTTCGACTCTCAAGCCTCTAGACATGTAATTTGTGCAGGAAATATTTTTTCTGAAAATTTTCTATTAAAGGGGAGTCTTTGTGTTTCCTGATTTGGTCTTGATCATAGAGTTCCGACATCTAACGAAGCCTGCGGATTTCCTTGAGTCATTTGTGTTTATGGTATTTTATTCAAATTTTTCATTGATTATCTAGCTTAAAGAAGATCCCATAATCATTGAGAAGTTATTAACGGTTGCAAAACTTATCTCCTTCTTTCCGTGTTTTATTATAGGTAATCTATGACCTTTTTAAAAGATTATAAGTTTATTATTAAAAGGGATATTTTGAGTTTGGTGCCTATAAAATGGTACACTTTCGCGTTTGGTGCCTAACTTTGTCAATATCTGAGTTTGGTGCCAAGTCAACAAATTGGCGTTGATTGACCGTGTTGACCATCCAATTTAGAGTTAAAAATGTGAAATGTCTAATAAAATTCTAACTTCCGTTTTGTTCACTAACTGCGCCCTATCTTCTACATACTCAATGTTTGAGAAATGAGAGTTGTTGATTTTCATTCACGAGGTTTTAGGTTCCACTCTTAATACCATTGCCATCTTCTTTCATTGCTAATCTCAAATCATACACTGAGCTACTATTATTTTCTCATATGACCACCTGTTTACACAAAATTAAATCCAAAGTATAAGCATAGCTCCCTTCATTGTTTACCGGTAAATCATCCAAAATCTATCTCTCATGTAAACCCCAATAATCGTTTCCTTAAACCTTCAAACTAACCATTATTGTATTGAACAAATAAATCCATGTAAATGACCCTATTCATTTTTAAAATTAATCATTATTGTATTAATTAAATTTGTTTCCATTTTATGCAAATCCATAGTTATCATGGCAGTCAGATAAGTCAGCCTTATTTCTCCGGAACACTTGTAACGTGTTTGGAAAATCTAGAGAGATTTCCGTACCGTTGTCCGTGTTAGTGAACTAGTTAAACTAGATAATGATTGTTTAAACAATTATTCACAAAGACACGTATTTATTTACAAAAGTTGGTGGGGACGAGCAACAAGTTGTGCTCCAACACAGCTTGTGAACGGTCCACCAGTGATTCGTTAAGTCAACTGCTTGATTGGGACCTACACCAAACTCAAATTCCGACAAAGTTAGGTACCAAAGGAAAAGGTGTGCCATTTTATAGGCACCAAACCTAAAATAACCCTTATTATAAATATTGTCTACTTATATAACTCTCTTTGTCCCCCAAGGGTTTGTGTAATCTCTTTTTCGACTATTTTGTTCATAACTTCTTCATACGAAGTGGGAATGACCTCATTCTTTTTCTGTTACCTCTGTCTTTCAGTTCCCCACAGTATACTGGAAAATTTTTAGGATTTGGACGCTTAGGAATTGGTGTTTCATCCTTATTTTCAATGTAAAGGATGACTTCCCTCTTTATATTTGGAATCAACATACGTAGAAATGCAATTTGGATAACATGTAGAGCCTTTAAATGTATTATTTTTTACCGCAATCATTTTTTAGAAAATTTTATAATAAAAATGAATTTATCTAGTCTGTAGTTTGGTTTTAAAAAAAGGATTTCGACTTCAAACGAAGTCACTGGACTACCTTGAGTCAATGCATCCAAAATGCAAGCTTTTTTCGACTCTCAAGCCTCTAGACATGTAATTTGTGCAGGAAATATTTTTTCTGAAAATTTTCTATTAAAGGGGAGTCTTTGTGTTTCCTGATTTGGTCTTGATCATAGAGTTCCGACATCTAACGAAGCCTGCGGATTTCCTTGAGTCATTTGTGTTTATGGTATTTTATTCAAATTTTTCATTGATTATCTAGCTTAAAGAAGATCCCATAATCATTGAGAAGTTATTAACGGTTGCAAAACTTATCTCCTTCTTTCCGTGTTTTATTATAGGTAATCTATGACCTTTTTAAAAGATTATAAGTTTATTATTAGAAGGGATATTTTGAGTTTGGTGCCTATAAAATGGTACACTTTCGCGTTTGGTGCCTAACTTTGTCAATATCTGAGTTTGGTGCCAAGTCAACAAATTGGCATTGATTGACCGTGTTGACCATCCAATTTAGAGTTAAAAATGTGAAATGTCTAATAAAATTCTAACTTCCGTTTTGTTCACTAACTGCGCCCTATCTTCTACATACTCCATGTTTGAGAAATGAGAGTTGTTGATTTTCATTCACGAGGTTTTAGGTTCCACTCTTAATACCATTGCCATCTTCTTTCATTGCTAATCTCAAATCTTACACTGAGCTACTGTTACTTTCTCATATGACCACCTGTTTACACAAAATTAAATCCAAAGTATAAGCATAGATCCCTTCATTGTTTACCGGTAAATCATCCAAAATCTATCTCTCATGTAAACCCCAATAATCGTTTCCTTAAACCTTCAAACTAACCATTATTGTATTGAACAAATGAATCCATGTAAATGACCCTATTCATTTTTAAAATTAATCATTATTGTATTAATTAAATTTGTTTCCATTTTATGCAAATCCATAGTTATCATGGCAGTCAGATAAGTCAGCCTTATTTCTCCGGAACGCTTGTAACGTGTTTGGAAAATCTAGAGAGATTTCCCTACCGTTGTCCGTGTTAGTGAACTAGTTAAACTAAATAATGATTGTTTAAACAATTATTCACAAAGACACGTATTTATTTACAAAAGTTGGCGGGGGCCGAGCAACAAGTTGTGCTCCAACACAGCTTGTGAACGGTCCACCAGTCATCCGTTAAGTCAACTGCTTGATTGGGACCTACACCAAACTCAAATTCCGACAAAGTTAGGTACCAAAGGCAAAGGTGTGCCATTTTATAGGCACCAAACCTAAAATAACCCTTATTATAAATATTGTCTACTATATAACTCTCTTTGTCCCCCAAGGGTTTGTGTAATCTCTTTTTCGACTATTTTGTTCATAACTTCTTCATACGAAGTGGGAATGACCTCATTCTTTTTCTGTTACCTCTGTCTTTCAGTTCCCCACAGTATACTGGAAAAATTTTAGGATTTGGGCGCTTAGGAATTGGTGTTTCATCCTTATTTTCAATGTAAAGGATGACTTCCCTCTTTATGTTTGGAATCAACATACGTAGAAATGCAATTTGGATAACATGTGGAGCCTTTAAATGTATTATTTTTTACCGTAATCATTTTTTAGAAAATTTTATAATAAAAATGAGTTTATCTAGTTTATAGTTTGGTTTTAAAAAAAGGATTTCGACTTCTAACGAAGTCACTGGACTTCCTTGAGTCAATGCATCCAAAATGCAAGCTTTTTTCGACTCTCAAGCCTCTAGACATGTAATTTGTGCAGGAAATATTTTTTCTGAAAATTTTCTATTAAAGGGGAGTCTTTGTGTTTCCTGATTTGGTCTTGATCATAGAGTTCCGACATCTAACGAAGCCTGCGGATTTCCTTGAGTCATTTGTGTTTATGGTATTTTATTCAAATTTTTCATTGATTATCTAGCTTAAAGAAGATCCCATAATCATTGAGAAGTTATTAACGGTTGCAAAACTTATCTCCTTCTTTCCGTGTTTTATTATAGATAATCTATGACCTTTTTAAAAGATTATAAGTTTATTATTAGAAGGGATATTTTGATTTTGGTGCCTATAAAATGGTACACTTTCGCGTTTGGTGCCTAACTTTGTCAATATCTGAGTTTGGTGCCAAGTCAACAAATTGGCGTTGATTGACCGTGTTGACCATCCAATTTAGAGTTAAAAATGTGAAATGTCTAATAAAATTCTAACTTCCGTTTTATTCACTAACTGCGCCCTATCTTCTACATACTCCATGTTTGAGAAATGAGAGTTGTTGATTTTCATTCACGTGGTTTTAGGTTCCACTCTTAATACCATTGCCATCTTCTTTCATTGCTAATCTCAAATCATACACTGATCTGCTGTTATTTTCTCATATGACCACCTGTTTACACAAAATTAAACCCAAAGTATAAGCATAGCTCCCTTCATTGTTTACCGGTAAATCATCCAAAATCTATCTCTCATGTAAACCCCAATAATCGTTTCCTTAAACCTTCAAACTAACCATTATTGTATTGAACAAATGAATCCATGTAAATGACCCTATTCATTTTTCAAATTAATCATTATTGTATTAATTAAATTTGTTTCCATTTTATGTAAATCCATAGTTATCATGGCAGTCAGATAAGTCAGCCTTATTTCTCCGTAACGTGTTTGGAAAATGATCTAGAGAGATTTATTACAAAAGTTGATTGGGACCCACACCAAACTCAAATTCCGACAAAGTTAGGTACCAAAGGCAAAGGTGTGCCATTTTATAGGCACCAGACCTAAAATAACCCTTATTATAAATATTGTCTACTTATATAACTCTCTTTGTCCCCCAAGGGTTTGTGTAATCTCTTTTTCGACTATTTTGTTCATAACTTCTTCATACGAAGTGGGAATGACCTCATTCTCTTTCTGTTACCTCTGTCTTTCAGTTCCCCACAGTATACAGGAAAATTTTTAGGATTTGGGCGCTTAGGAATTGGTGTTTCATCCTTATTATCAATGTAAAGGATGACTTCCCTCTTTATCTTTGGAATCAACATACGTAGAAATGCAATTTGGATAACACGTAGAGCCTTTAAATGTATTATTTTTTACCGCAATCATTTTTTAGAAAATTTTATAATAAAAATGAGTTTATCTAGTTTATAGTTTGGTTTTAAAAAAAGGATTTCGACTTCTAACGAAGTCACAGGACTTCCTTAAGTCAATGCATCCAAAATGCAAGCTTTTTTCGACTCACAAGCCTCTAGACATGTAATTTATGCAGGAGATATTTTTTCTGAAAATTTTCTATCAAAGGGGAGTCTTTCTGTTTCCTGATTTGGTCTTGATCATAGAGTTCCGACATCTAACGAAGCCTGCGGATTTCCTTGAGTCATTTGTGTTTATGGTATTTTATTCAAATTTTTCATTGATTATCTAGCTTAAAGAAGATCCCATAATCGTTGAGAAGTTATTAACGGTTGCAAACCTTATCTCCTTCTTTCCGTGTTTTATTATAGGTAATCTATGACCTTTTTAAAAGATTGTAAGTTTATTATTAGAAGGGATATTTTGAGTTTGGTGCCTATAAAATGGTACACTTTCGCGTTTGGTGCCTAACTTTGTCAATATCTGAGTTTGGTGCCAAGTCAACAAATTGGCGTTGATTGACCGTGTTGACCATCCAATTTAGATTTAAAAATGTGAAATGTCTAATAAAATTCTAACCTCCGTTTTATTCACTAAGTGCGCCCTATCTTCTACATACTCCATGTTTGAGAAATGAGAGTTGTTGATTTTCATTCACGAGGTTTTAGGTTCCACTCTTAATACCATTGCTATCTTCTTTCATTGCTAATCTCAAATCATACACTGAGCTACTGTTATTTTCTCATATGACCACCTGTTTACCCAAAATTAAATCCAAAGTATAAGCATAGCTCCTTTCATTGTTTACCGGTAAATCATCCAAAATCTATCTCTCATGTAAACCCCAATAATTGTTTCCTTAAACCTTCAAACTAACCATTATTGTAATGAACAAATGAATCCATGTAAATGACCCTATTCATTTTTCAAATTAATCATTATTGTATTAATTAAATTTGTTTCCATTTTATGTAAATCCATAGTTATCATGGCAGTCAGATAAGTCAGCCTTATTTCTCCGGAACGCTCGTAACGTGTTTGGAAAATGGCCTAGAGAGATTTATTACAAAAGTTGATTGGGACCCACACCAAACTCAAATTCCGACAAAGTTAGGTACCAAAGGCAAAGGTGTGCCATTTTATAGGCACCAAACCTAAAATAACCCTTATTATAAATATTGTCTACTTATATAACTCTCTTTGTCCCCCAAGGGTTTGTGTAATCTCTTTTTCGACTATTTTGTTCATAACTTCTTCATACGAAGTGGGAATGACCTCATTCTCTTTCTGTTACCTCTGTCTTTCAGTTCCCCACAGTATACAGGAAAAGTTTTAGGATTTGGACGCTTAGGAATTGGTGTTTCATCCTTATTTTCAATGTAAAGGATGACTTCCCTCTTTATGTTTGGAATCAACATACGTAGAAATGCAATTTGGATAACATGTAGAGCCTTTAAATGTATCATTTTTTACCGCAATCATTTTTTAGAAAATTTTATAATAAAAATGAGTTTATCTAGTTTATAGTTTGGTTTTAAAAAAAGGATTTCGACTTCTAACGAAGTCACTGGACTTCCTTGAGTCAATGCATCCAAAATGCAAGCTTTTTTCGACTCTCAAGCCTCTAGACATGTAATTTATGCAGGAAATATTTTTTCTGAAAATTTTCTATCAAAGGGGAGTCTTTCTGTTTCCTGATTTGGTCTTGATCATAGAGTTCCGACATCTAACGAAGCCTACGGATTTCCTTGAGTCATTTGTGTTTATGGTATTTTATTCAAATTTTTCAATGATTATCTAGCTTAAAGAAGATCCCATAATCGTTGAGAAGTTATTAACGGTTGCAAACCTTATCTCCTTCTTTCCGTGTTTTATTATAGGTAATCTAGGACCTTTTTAAAAGATAATAAGTTTATTATTAGAAGGGATATTTTGAGTTTGGTGCCTATAAAATGGTACACTTTCGCGTTTGGTGCCTAACTTTGTCAATATCTGAGTTTGGTGCCAAGTCAACAAATTGGCGTTGATTGACCGTGTTGACCATCCAATTTAGAGTTAAAAATGTGAAATGTCTAATAAAATTCTAACCTCCGTTTTATTCACTAAGTGCGCCCTATCTTCTACATACTCCATGTTTGAGAAATGAGAGTTGTTGATTTTCATTCACGAGGTTTTAGGTTCCACTCTTAATACCATTGCTATCTTCTTTCATTGCTAATCTCAAATCATACACCGAGCTACTGTTATTTTCTCATATGACCACCTGTTTACACAAAATTAAATCCAAAGTATAAGCATAGCTCCCTTCATTGTTTACCGGTAAATCATCCAAAATCTATCTCTCATGTAAACCCCAATAATCGTTTCCTTAAACCTTCAAACTAACCATTATTGTATTGAACAAATGAATCCATGTAAATGACCCTATTCATTTTTCAAATTAATCATTATTGTATTAATTAAATTTGTTTCCATTTTATGTAAATCCATAGTTATCATGGCAGTCAAATAAGTTAGCCTTATTTCTCCGGAACGCTCGTAACGTGTTTGGAAAATGATCTAGAGAGATTTATTACAAAAGTTGATTGGGACCCACACCAAACTCAAATTCCGACAAAGTTAGGTACCAAAGGCAAAGGTGTGCCATTTTATAGGCACCAAACCTAAAATAACCCTTATTATAAATATTGTCTACTTATATAACTCTCTTTGTCCCCCAAGGGTTTGTGTAATCTCTTTTTCGACTATTTTGTTCATAACTTCTTCATACGAAGTGGGAATGACCTCATTCTCTTTCTGTTACCTCTGTCTTTCAGTTCCCCACAGTATACAGGAAAATTTTTAGGATTTGGACGCTTAGGAATTGGTGTTTCATCCTTATTTTCAATGTAAAGGATGACTTCCCTCTTTATGTTTGGAATCAACATACGTAGAAATGCAATTTGGATAACATGTAGAGCCTTTAAATGTATTATATTTTACCGCAATCATTTTTTAGAAAATTTTATAATAAAAATGAGTTTATTTAGTTTATAGTTTGGTTTAAAAAACAGGATTTCGACTTCTAACGAAGTCACAGGACTTCCTTGAGTCAATGCATCCAAAATGCAAGCTTTTTTCGACTCTCAATCCTCTAGACATGTAATTTATGCAGGAAATATTTTTTCTGAAAATTTTCTATCAAAGGGGAGTCTTTCTGTTTCCTGATTTGGTCTTGATCATAGAGTTCCGACATCTAACGAAGCCTGCGGATTTCCTTGAGTCATTTGTGTTTATGGTATTTTATTCAAATTTTTCAATGATTATCTAGCTTAAAGAAGATCCCATAATCGTTGAGAAGTTATTAACGGTTGCAAACCTTATCTCCTTCTTTCCGTGTCTTATTATAGGTAATCTATGACCTTTTTAAAAGATTGTAAGTTTATTATTAGAAGGGATATTTTGAGTTTGGTGCCTATAAAATGGTACACTTTCGCGTTTGGTGCCTAACTTTGTCAATATCTGAGTTTGGTGCCAAGTCAACAAATTGGCGTTGATTGACCGTGTTGACCATCCAATTTAGAGTTAAAAATGTGAAATGTCTAATAAAATTCTAACCTCCATTTTATTCACTAAGTGCGCCCTATCTTCTACATACTCCATGTTTGAGAAATGAGAGTTGTTGATTTTCATTCACGAGGTTTTAGGTTCCACTCTTAATACCATTGCTATCTTCTTTCATTGCTAATCTCAAATCATACACTGAGCTACTGTTATTTTCTCATATGACCACCTGTTTACACAAAATTAAATCCAAAGTATAAGCATAGCTCCCTTCATTGTTTACCGGTAAATCATCCAAAATCTATCTCTCATGTAAACCCCAATAATCGTTTCCTTAAACCTTCAAACTAACCATTATTGTATTGAACAAATAAGTCCATGTAAATGACCCTATTCATTTTTCAAATTAATCATTATTGTATTAATTAAATTTGTTTCCATTTTATGTAAATCCATAGTTATCATGGCAGTCAGATAAGTCAGCCTTATTTCTCCGGAACGCTCGTAACGTGTTTGGAAAATGATCTAGAGAGATTTATTACAAAAGTTGATTGGGACCCACACCAAACTCAAATTCCGACAAAGTTAGGTACCAAAGGAAAAGGTGTGCCATTTTATAGGCACCAAACCTAAAATAACCCTTATTATAAATATTGTCTACTTATATAACTCTCTTTGTCCCCCAAGGGTTTGTGTAATCTCTTTTTCGACTATTTTGTTCATAACTTCTTCATACGAAGTTGGAATGACCTCATTCTCTTTCTGTTACCTCTGTCTTTCAGTTCCCCACAGTATACAGGAAAAGTTTTACGATTTGGACGCTTAGGAATTGGTGTTTCATCGTTATTTTCAATGTAAAGGATGACTTCCCTCTTTATGTTTGGAATCAACATACGTAGAAATGCAATTTGGATAACATGTAGAGCCTTTAAATGTATTATTTTTTACCGCAATCATTTTTTAGAAAATTTTATAATAAAAATGAATTTATCTAGTTTATAGTTTGGTTTTAAAAAAAGGATTTCGACTTCTAACGGAGTCACTGGACTTCCTTGAGTCAATGCATCCAAAATGCAAGCTTTTTTCGACTCTCAAGCCTCTAGACATGTAATTTATGCAGGAAATATTTTTTCTGAAAATTTTCTATCAAAGGGGAGTCTTTCTGTTTCCTGATTTGGTCTTGATCATAGAGTTCCGACATCTAACGAAGCCTGCGGATTTCCTTGAGTCATTTGTGTTTATGGTATTTTATTCAAATTTTTCGATGATTATCTAGCTTAAAGAAGATCCCATAATCGTTGAGAAGTTATTAACGGTTGCAAACCTTATCTCCTTCTTTCCGTGTTTTATTATAGGTAATCTATGACCTTTTTAAAAGATTGTAAGTTTATTATTAGAAGGGATATTTTGAGTTTGGTGCCTATAAAATGGTACACTTTTGCGTTTGGTGCCTAACTTTGTCAATATCTGAGTTTGGTGCCAAGTCAACAAATTGGCGTTGATTGACCGTGTTGACCATCCAATTTAGAGTTAAAAATGTGAAATGTCTAATAAAATTCTAACCTCCGTTTTATTCACTAAGTGCGCCCTATCTTCTACATACTCCATGTTTGAGAAATGAGAGTTGTTGATTTTCATTCACGAGGTTTTAGGTTCCACTCTTAATACCATTGCTATCTTCTTTCATTGCTAATCTCAAATCATACACTGAGCTACTGTTATTTTCTCATATAACCACCTGTTTACACAAAATTAAATCCAAAGTATAAGCATAGCTCCCTTCATTGTTTACCGGTAAATCATCCAAAATCTATCTCTCATGTAAACCCCAATAATCGTTTCCTTAAACCTTCAAACTAACCATTATTGTACTGAACAAATAAATCTATGTAAATGACCCTATTCATTTTTCAAATTAATCATTATTGTATTAATTAAATTTGTTTCCATTTTATGTAAATCCATAGTTATCATGGCAATCAGATAAGTCAGCCTTATTTCTCTGGAACGCTCGTAGCGTGTTTGGAAAATGATCTAGAGAGATTTCCCTACCGTGGTCCGTGTTAGTGAACTAGTTAAATTAAATAATGACTGTTAAACAATTATTCACAAAGACACGTATTTATTTACAAAAGTTGGCGGGGGCCGAGCAACAAGTTGTGCACCAACACAGCTTGTGAACGGTCAACCAGTCATCCGTTAAGTCAACTGCTTGGTTGGGACCCACACAAAACTCAAATTCCGAAAAAGTTAGGTACAAAAGGCAAGGGTGTGCCATTTTATAGGCACCAAACTCAAAATACCCCTTATTATAAATATTGTTTACTTATATAACTCTCCTTGTCCCCCAAGGGTTTGTGTAATCTGTTTTTCGAATATTTTGCCCATAACTTCTTCATACGAAGTGGGAATGACCTCATTCTTTTTCTGTTACCTCTGTCTTTCAGTTCCCCACAGTATACAGGAATTTTTTTAAGGATTTGGACGCTTAGCAATTGGTGTTTCATCCTTATTTTCAATGTAAAGGATGACTTCCCTCTTTATGTTTGGAATCAACATACGTAGAAATGCAATTTGGATAACATGTAGAGCCTTTAAATGTATTATTTTTTACCGCAATCATTTTTTAAATAATTTTATAATAAAAATGAGTTTATCTAGTTTATAGTTTGGTTTTAAAAAAAGGATTTCGACTTCTAACGAAGTCACTGGACTTCCTGGAGTCAATGCATCCAAAATGCAAGCTTTTTTCGACTCTCAAGCCTCTAGACATGTAATTTGTGCAGGAAATATTTTTTCTTAAATTTTTTTATTAAAGGGAGTCTTTTTGTTTCCTGATTTTGTCTTGATCATAGAGTTCTGACATCTCACGAAGCCTGCGGACTTCCTTGAGTCATTTGTGTTTATGGTATTTTATTCAAATTTTGCAATGATTATCTAGCTTAAAGAAGATCCCATAATCGTTGAGAAGTTATTAACGGTTGCAAACCTTATCTCCTTCTTTCCGTGTTTTATTATAGGTAACCTATGACCTTTTTAGAAGATTATAAGTTCATTATTAGAAGGGATATTTTGAGTTTGGTTCCTATAAAATGGTACACTTTCGCGTTTGATGCCTAACTTTGTCAATATCTGAGTTTGGTGCCCAGTCAACGAATTGGCGTTGATTGACACCGTGTTGACCATCCAATTTAGAGTTAAAAATGTGTAATGACTAATAAAATTCTAAACTCCGTTTTATTCACTAACTGCGCCTTATCTTCTACATACTCCATGTTTGAGAAATGAGAGTTGTTGATTTTCATTCACGAGGTTTTAGGTTCCACTCTTAATACCATTGCCATCTTCTTTAATTGCTAATCTCAAATCACACACTGAGCTACTGTTATTTTCTCATATGACGACCTGTTTACACAAAATTAAATCCAAAGTATAAGCATATCTCCCTTCATTGTTTACCGGTAAATCATCCAAAATCTATCTCTCATGTAAACCCCAATAATCGTTTCCTTAAACCTTCAAACTAACCATTATTGTACTGAACAAATAAATCTATGTAAATGACCCTATTCATTTTTCAAATTAATCATTATTGTATTAATTAAATTTGTTTCCATTTTATGTAAATCCATAGTTATCATGGCAGTCAGATAAGTCAGCCTTATTTCTCTGGAACGCTCGTAACGTGTTTGGAAAATGATCTAGAGAGATTTCCCTACCGTGGTCCGTGTTAGTGAACTAGTTAAATTAAATAATGACTGTTTAAACAATTAATCACAAAGACACGTATTTATTTACAAAAGTTGGCGGGGGCCGAGCATCAAGTTGTGCACCAACACAGCTTGCGAACGGTCCACCAGTCATCCGTTAAGTCAACTGCTTGGTTGGGACCCACACAAAACTCAAATTCCGAAAAAGTTAGGTACAAAAGGCAAGGGTGTGCCATTTTATAGGCACCAAACTCAAAATACCCCTTATTATAAATATTGTTTACTTATATAACTCTCCTTGTCCCTCAAGGGTTTGTGTAATCTGTTTTTCGAATATTTTGCCCATAACTTCTTCATACGAAGTGGGAATGACCTCATTCTTTTTCTGTTACCTCTGTCTTTCAGTTCCCCACAGTATACATGAATTTTTTTAGGATTTGGACGCTTAGCAATTGGTGTTTCATCCTTATTTTCAATGTAAAGGATGACTTCCCTCTTTATGTTTGGAATCAACTACGTAGAAATGCAATTTGGATAACATGTAGAGCCTTTAAATGTATTATTTTTTACCGCAATCATTTTTTAAAAAATCTTATAATAAAAATGAGTTTATCTAGTTTATAGTTTGGTTTTAAAAAAAGGATTTCGACTTCTAACGAAGTCAGTGGACTTCCTTGAGTCAATGCATCCAAAATGCAAGCTTTTTTCGACTCTCAAGCCTCTAGACATGTAATTTGTGAAGGAAATATTTTTTCTTAAAATTTTCTATTAAAAGGGAGTCTTTTTGTTTCCTGATTTGGTCTTGATAATAGAGTTCCGACATCTAACGAAGCCTGCGGACTTCCTTGAGTCATTTGTGTTTATGGGATTTTATTCAAATTTTGCAATGATTATCTAGCTTAAAGAAGATCCCATAATCGTTGAGAAGTTATTAACGGTTGCAAACCTTATCTCCTGCTTTCCGTGTTTTATTATAGGTAATCTATGACCTTTTTAAAAGATTATAAGTTCATTATTAGAAGGGATATTTTTAGTTTGGTTCCTATAAAATGGTACACTTTCGCGTTTGGTGCCTAACTTTGTCAATATCTGAGTTTGGTGCCCAGTCAACGAATTGGCGTTGATTGACCGTGTTGACCATCCAATTTAGAGTTAAAAATGTGAAATGTCTAATAAAATTCTAACCTCCGTTTTATTCACTAACTGCTCCCTATCTTCTACATACTCCATGTTTGAGAAATGAGAGTTGTTGATTTTCATTCACGAGGTTTTAGGTTCCACTCTTAATACCATTGCCATCTTCTTTCATTGCTAATCTCAAATCATACACTGAGCTACTGTTATTTTCTCATATGACCACCTATTTACACAAAATTAAATCCAAAGTATAAGCATAGCTCCCTTCATTGTTTACCGGTAAATCATCCAAAATCTATCTCTCATGTAAACCCCAATAATCGTTTCCTTAAACCTTCAAACTAACCATTATTGTATTGAACAAATGAATCCATGTAAATGACCCTATTCATTTTTAAAATTAATCATTATTTAATTAATTAAATTTGTTTCCATTTTATGCAAATCCATAGTTATCATGGCAGTCAGATAAGTCAGCCTTATTTCTCTGGAACGCTCGTAACGTGTTTGGAAAATCTAGAGAGATTTCCCTACCGTTGTCCGTGTTAGTGAACTAGTTAAACTAAATAATGATTGTTTAAACAATTATTCACAAAGACACGTATTTATTTACAAAATTTGGCGGGGGTCGAGCAACAAGTTGTGCTCCAACACAGCTTGTGAACGGTCCACCAGTCATCCGTTAAGTCAACTGCTTGATTGGGACCTACAACAAACTCAAATTCCGACAAAGTTAGGTACCAAAGGCAAAGGTGTGCCATTTTATAGGCACCGAACCTAAAATAACCCTTATTATAAATATTGTCTACTTATATAACTCTCTTTGTCCCCCAAGGGTTTGTGTAATCTCTTTTTCGACTATTTTGTTCATAACTTCTTCATACGAAGTGGGAATGACCTCATTTTTTTTTTCTGTTACCTCTGTCTTTCAGTTCCCCACAGTATACTAGAAAATTTTTAGGATTTGGACGCTTAGAAATTTGTGTTTCATCCTTATTTTCAATGTAAAGGATGACTTCCCTCTTTATGTTTGGAATCAACATACGTAGAAATGCAATTTGGATAACATGTAGAGCCTTTAAATGTATTATTTTTTACCGCAATCATTTTTTAGAAAATTTTATAATAAAAATGAGTTTATCTAGTTTATAGTTTGGTTTTAAAAAAAGGATTTCGACTTCTAACGAAGTCACAGGACTTCCTTGAGTCAATGCATCCAAAATGCAAGCTTTTTTCGACTCTCAAGCCTCTAGACATGTAATATATGCAGGAAATATTTTTTCTGAAAATTTTCTATCAAAGGGGAGTCTTTCTGTTTCCTGATTTGGTCTTGATCATAGAGTTCCGACATCTAACGAAGCCTGCGGATTTCCTTGAGTCATTTGTGTTTATGGTATTTTATTCAAATTTTTCAATGATTATCTAGTTTAAAGAGGATCCCATAATCGTTGAGAAGTTATTAACGGTTGCAAACCTTATCTCCTTCTTTCCGTGTTTTATTATAGGTAATCTATGACCTTTTTAAAAGATTGTAATTTTATTATTAGAAGGGATATTTTGAGTTTGGTGCCTATAAAATGGTACACTTTCGCGTTTGGTTCCTAACTTTGTCAATATCTGAGTTTGGTGCCAAGTCAACAAATTGGCGTTGATTGACCGTGTTGACCATCCAATTTAGAGTTAAAAATGTGAAATTTCTAATAAAATTCTAACCTCCGTTTTATTCACTAAGTGCGCCCTATCTTCTACATACTCCATGTTTGAGAAATGAGAGTTGTTGATTTTCATTCACGAGGTTTTAGGTTCCACTCTTAATACCATTGCTATCTTCTTTCATTGCTAATCTCAAATCATACACTGAGCTACTGTTATTTTCTCATATGACCACCTGTTTACACAAAATTAAATCCAAAGTATAAGCATAGCTCCCTTCATTGTTTACCGGTAAATCATCCAAAATCTATCTCTCATGTAAACCCCAATAATCGTTTCCTTAAACCTTCAAACTAACCATTATTGTATTGAACAAATGAATCCATGTAAATGACCCTATTCATTTTTCAAATTAATCATTATTGCATTAATTAAATTTGTTTCCATTTTATGTAAATCCATAGTTATCATGGCAGTCAGATAAGTCAGCCTTATTTCTCCGGAACGCTCGTAACGTGTTTGGAAAATGATCTAGAGAGATTTATTACAAAAGTTGATTGGGACCCACACCAAACTCAAATTCAGACAAAGTTAGGTACCAAAGGCAAAGGTGTGCCATTTTATAGGCACCAAACCTAAAATAACCCTTATTATAAATATTGTCTACTTATATAACTCTCTTTGTCCCCCAAGGGTTTGTGTAATCTCTTTTTCGACTATTTTGTTCATAACTTCTTCATACGAAGTGGGAATGACCTCATTCTCTTTCTGTTACCTCTGTCTTTCAGTTCCCCACAGTATACAGGAAAATTTTTAGGATTTGGACGCTTAGGAATTGGTGTTTCATCCTTGTTTTCAATGTAAAGGATGACTTCCCTCTTTATGTATGGAATCAACATACGTAGAAATGAAATTTGGATAACATGTAGAGCCTTTAAATGTATTATTTTTTACCGCAATCATTTTTTAGAAAATTTTATAATAAAAATGAGTTTATCTAGTTTATAGTTGGGTTTTAAAAAAAGGATTTCGACTTCTAACGAAGTCACTGGACTTCCTTGAGTCAATGCATCCAAAATGCAAGCTTTTTTCGACTCTCAAGCCTCTAGACATGTAATTTATGCAGGAAATATTTTTTCTGAAAATTTTCTATCAAAGGGGAGTCTTTCTGTTTCCTGATTTGGTCTTGATCATAGAGTTCCGAAATCTAACGAAGCCTGCGGATTTCCTTGAGTCATTTGTGTTTATGGTATTTTATTCAAATTTTTCAATGATTATCTAGCTTAAAGAAGATCCCATAATCGTTGAGAAGTTATTAACGGTTGCAAACCTTATCTCCTTCTTTCCGTGTTTTATTATAGGTGATCTATGACCTTTTTAAAAGATTGTAAGTTTATTATTAGAAGGGATATTTTGAGTTTGGTGCCTATAAAATGGTACACTTTCGCGTTTGGTTCCTAACTTTGTCAATATCTGAGTTTGGTGCCAAGTCAACAAATTGGCGTTGATTGACCGTGTTGACCATCCAATTTAGAGTTAAAAATGTGAAATGTCTAATAAAATTCTAACCTCCGTTTTATTCACTAAGTGCGCCCTATCTTCTACATACTCCATGTTTGAGAAATGAGAGTTGTTGATTTTCATTCACGAGGTTTTAGGTTCCACTCTTAATACCATTGCCATCTTCTTTCATTGCTAATCTCAAATCATACACTGAGCTACTGTTATTTTCTCATATGACCACCTGTTTACACAAAATTAAATCCAAAGTATAAGCATAGCTCCCTTCATTGTTTACCGATAAATCATCCAAAATCTATCTCTCATGTAAACCCCAATAATCGTTTCCTTAAACCTTCAAACTAACCATTATTGTATTGAACAAATGAATCCATGTAAATGACCCTATTAATTTTTAAAATTAATCATTATTGTATTAATTAAATTTGTTTCCATTTTATGCAAATCCATAGTTATCATGGCAGTCAGATAAGTCAGCCTTATTTCTCCGGAACGCTTGTAACGTGTTTGGAAAATCTAGAGAGATTTCCCTACCGTTGTCCGTGTTAGTGAACTAGTTAAACTAAATAATGATTGTTTAAACAATTATTCACAAATACACGTATTTATTTAAAAAAGTTGGTGGGGGCCGAGCAACAAGTTGTGCTCCAACACAGCTTGTGAACGGTCCACCACTCATTCGTTAAGTCAACTGCTTGATTGGGACCTACACCAAACTCAAATTCCGACAAAGTTAGGTACCAAAGGTAAAGGTGTGCCATTTTATAGGCACCAAACCTAAAATAACTCTTATTATAAATATTGTCTACTTATATAACTCTCTTTGTCCCCCAAGGGTTTGTGTAATCTCTTTTTCGACTATTTTGTTCATAACTTCTTCATACGAAGTGGGAATGACCTCATTCTTTTTCTGTTACCTCTGTCTTTCAGTTCCCCACAGTATACTGGAAAATTTTTAGGATTTGGACGCTTAGGAATTGGTGTTTCATCCTTATTTTCAATGTAAAGGATGACTTCCCTCTTTATGTTTGGAATCAACATACGTAGAAATGCAATTTGGATAACATGTAGAGCTTTTAAATGTATTATTTTTTACCGCAATCATTTTTTAGAAAATTTTATAATAAAAATGAGTTTATCTAGTTTATAGTTTGATTTTAAAAAAAGGATTTCGACTTCTAACGAAGTCACTGGACTTCCTTGAGTCAATGCATCCAAAATACAAGCTTTTTTCGACTCTCAAGCCTCTAGACATGTAATTTGTGCAGGAAATATTTTTTCTGAAAATTTTCTATTAAAGGGGAGTCTTTGTGTTTCCTGATTTGGTCTTGATTATAGAGTTCCGACATCTAACGAAGCCTGCGGATTTCCTTGAGTCATTTGTGTTTATGGTATTTTATTCAAATTTTTCATTGATTATCTAGCTTAAAGAAGATCCCATAATCATTGAGAAGTTATTAACGGTTGCAAAACTTATCTCCTTCTTTCCGTGTTTTATTATAGGTAATCTATGACCTTTTTAAAAGATTATAAGTTTATTATTAGAAGGGATATTTTGAGTTTGGTGCCTATAAAATGGTACACTTTCGCGTTTGGTGCCTAACTTTGTCAATATCTGAGTTTGGTGCCAAGTCAACAAATTGGCGTTGATTGACCGTGTTGACCATCCAATTTAGAGTTAAAAATGTGAAATGTCTAATAAAATTCTAACTTCTGTTTTGTTCACTAACTGCGCCCTATCTTCTACATACTCCATGTTTGAGAAATGAGAGTTGTTGATTTTCATTCACGAGGTTTTAGGTTCCACTCTTAATACCATTGCCATCTTCTTTCATTGCTAATCTCAAATCATACACTGAGCTACTGTTATTTTCTCATATGACCACCTGTTTACACAAAATTAAATCCAAAGTATAAGCATAGCTCCCTTCATTGTTTACCGATAAATCATCCAAAATCTATCTCTCATGTAAACCCCAATAATCGTTTCCTTAAACCTTCAAACTAACCATTATTGTATTGAACAAATGAATCCATGTAAATGACCCTATTAATTTTTAAAATTAATCATTATTGTATTAATTAAATTTGTTTCCATTTTATGCAAATCCATAGTTATCATGGCAGTCAGATAAGTCAGCCTTATTTCTCCCGAACGCTTGTAACGTGTTTGGAAAATCTAGAGAGATTTCCCTACCGTTGTCCGTGTTAGTGAACTAGTTAAACTAAATAATGATTGTTTAAACAATTATTCACAAAGACACGTATTTATTTACAAAAGTTGGCGGGGGCCGAGCAACAAGTTGTGCTCCAACACAGCTTGTGAACGGTCCACCAGTCATCCGTTAAGTCAACTGCTTGATTGGGACCTACACCAAACTCAAATTCCGACAAAGTTAGGTACCAAAGGCAAAGGTGTGCCATTTTATAGGCACCAAACCTAAAATAACCCTTATTATAAATATTGTCTACTATATAACTCTCTTTGTCCCCAAAGGGTTTGTGTAATCTCTTTTTCGACTATTTTGTTCATAACTTCTTCATACGAAGTGGGAATGACCTCATTCTTTTTCTGTTACCTCTGTCTTTCAGTTCCCCACAGTATACTGGAAAATTTTTAGGATTTGGACGCTTAGGAATTGGTGTTTCATCCTTATTTTCAATGTAAAGGATGACTTCCCTCTTTATGTTTGGAATCAACATACGTAGAAATGCAATTTGGATAACATGTAGAGCCTTTAAATGTATTATTTTTTACCGCAATCATTTTTTAGAAAATTTTATAATAAAAATGAGTTTATCTAGTTTATAGTTTGGTTTTAAAAAAAGGATTTCGACTTCTAACGAAGTCACAGGACTTCCTTGAGTCAATGCATCCAAAATGCAAGATTTTTTCGACTCTCAATCCTCTAGACATGTAATTTATGCAGGAAATATTTTTTCTGAAAATTTTCTATCAAAGGGGAGTCTTTCTGTTTCCTGATTTGGTCTTGATCATAGAGTTCCGACATCTAACGAAGCCTGCGGATTTCCTTGAGTCATTTGTGTTTATGGTATTTTATTCAAATTTTTCATTGATTATCTAGCTTAAAGAAGATCCCATAATTGTTGAGAAGTTATTAACGGTTGCGAACCTTATCTCCTTCTTTCCGTGTTTTATTATAGGTAATCTATGACCTTTTTAAAAGATTGTAAGTTTATTATTAGAAGGGATATTTTGAGTTTGGTGCCTATAAAATGGTACACTTTCGCGTTTGGTGCCTAACTTTGTCAATATCTGAGTTTGGTGCCAAGTCAACAAATTGGCGTTGATTTACCGTGTTGACCATCCAATTTAGAGTTAAAAATGTGAAATGTCTAATAAAATTCTAACCTCCGTTTTATTCACTAAGTGCGCCCTATCTTCTACATACTCCATGTTTGAGAAATGAGAGTTGTTGATTTTCATTCACGAGGTTTTAGGTTCCACTCTTAATACCATTGCCATCTTCTTTCATTGCTAATCTCAAATCATACACTGAGCTACTGTTATTTTCTCATATGACCACCTGTTTACACAAAATTAAATCCAAAGTATAAGCATAGCTCCCTTCATTGTTTACCGGCAAATCATCCAAAATCTATCTCTCATGTAAACCCCAATAATCGTTTCCTTAAACCTTCAAACTAACCATTATTGTATTGAACAAATGAATCCATGTAAATGACCCTATTCATTTATAAAATTAATCATTATTGTATTAATTAAATTTGTTTCCATTTTATGTAAATCCATAGTTATCATGGCAGTCAGATAAGTCAGCCTTATTTCTCCGGAACGCTCGTAACGTGTTTGGAAAATGATCTAGAGATATTTATTACAAAAGTTGATTGGGACCCACACCAAACTCAAATTCCGGCAAAGTTAGGTACCAAAGGCAAAGGTGTGCCATTTTATAGGCACCAAACCTAAAATAACCCTTATTATAAATATAGTCTACTTATATAACTCTCTTTGTCCCCCAAGGGTTTGTGTAATCTCTTTTTCGACTATTTTGTTCATAACTTCTTCATACGAAGTGGGAATGACCTCATTCTCTTTCTGTTACCTTTGTCTTTCAGTTCCCCACAGTATACAGGAAAAATTTTAGGATTTGGACGCTTAGGAATTGGTGTTTCATCCTTATTTTCAATGTAAAGGATGACTTCCCTCTTTATGTTTGGAATCAACATACGTAGAAATGCAATTTGGATAACATGTAGAGCCTTTAAATGTATTATTTTTTACCGCAATCATTTTTTAGAAACTTTTATAATAAAAATGAGTTTATCTAGTTTATAGTTTGGTTTTAAAAAAGGATTTCGACTTCTAACGAAGTCACAGGACTTCCTTGAGTCAATGCATCCAAAATGCAAGCTTTTTTCGACTCTCAAGCCTCTAGACATGTAATTTATGCAGGAAATATTTTTTCTGAAAATTTTCTATCAAAGGGGAGTCTTTCTGTTTCCTGATTTGGTCTTGATCATAGAGTTCCGACATCTAACGAAACCTGCGGATTTCCTTGAGTCATTTGTGTTTATGGTATTTTATTCAAATTTTTCAATGATTATCTAGCTTAAAGAAGATCCCATAATCGTTGAGAAGTTATTAACGGTTGCAAACCTTATCTCCTTCTTTCCGTGTTTTATTATAGGTAATCTATGACCTTTTTAAAAGATTGTAAGTTTATTATTAGAAGGGATATTTTGAGTTTGGTGCCTATAAAATGGTACACTTTCGCGTTTGGTGCCTAACTTTGCCAATATCTGAGTTTGGTGCCAAGTCAACAAATTGGCGTTGATTGACCGTGTTGACCATCCAATTTAGAGTTAAAAATGTGAAATGTCTAATAAAATTCTAACCTCCGTTTTATTCACTAAGTGCGCCCTATCTTCTACATACTCCATGTTTGAGAAATGAGAGTTGTTGATTTTCATTCACGAGGTTTTAGGTTCCACTCTTAATACCATTGCTATCTTTTTTCATTGCTAATCTCAAATCATACACTGAGCTACTGTTATTTTCTCATATGACCACCTGTTTACACAAAATTAAATCCAAAGTATAAGCATAGCTCCCTTCATTGTTTACCGGTAAATCATCCAAAATCTATCTCTCATGTAAACCCCAATAATCGTCTCCTTAAACCTTCAAACTAACCATTATTGTATTGAACAAATGAATCCATGTAAATGACCCTATTCATTTTTCAAATTAATCATTATTGTATTAATTAAATTTGTTTCCATTTTATGTAAATCCATAGTTATCATGGCAGTCAGATAAGTCAGCCTTATTTCTCCGGAACGCTCGTAACGTGTTTGGAAAATGATCTAGAGAGATTTATTACAAAAGTTGATTGGGACCCACACCAAACTCAAATTCAGGCAAAGTTAGGTACCAAAGGCAAAGGTGTGCCATTTTATAGGCACCAAACCTAAAATAACCCTTATTATAAATATTGTCTACTTATATAACTCTCTTTGTCCCCCAAGGGTTTGTGTAATCTCTTTTTCGACTATTTTGTTCATAACTTCTTCATACGAAGTGGGAATGACCTCATTCTCTTTCTGTTACCTCTGTCTTTCAGTTCCCCACAGTATACAGGAAATTTTTTAGGATTTGGACGCTTAGGAATTGGTGTTTCATCCTTATTTTCAATGTAAAGGATGACTTCCCTCTTTATGTTTGGAATCAACATACGTAGAAATGCAATTTGGATAACATGTAGAGCCTTTAAATGTATTATTTTTTACCGCAATCATTTTTTAGAAAATTTTATAATAAAAATGAGTTTATCTAGTTTATAGTTTGGTTTTAAAAAAAGGATTTCGACTTCTAACAAAGTCACAAGACTACCTTGAGTCAATGCATCCAAAATGCAAGCTTTTTTCGACTCTCAAGCCTCTAGACATGTAATTTATGCAGGAAATATTTTTTCTGAAAATTTTCTATCAAAGGGGAGTCTTTCTGTTTCCTGATTTGGTCTTGATCATAGAGTTCCGACATCTAACGAAGCCTGCGGATTTCCTTGAGTCATTTGTGTTTATGGTATTTTATTCAAAATTTTCAATGATTATCTAGCTTAAAGAAGATCCCATAATCGTTGAGAAGTTATTAACGGTTGCAAACCTTATCTCCTTCTTTCCGTGTTTTATTATAGGTAATCTATGACCTTTTTAAAAGATTGTAAGTTTATTATTAGAAGGGATATTTTGAGTTTGGTGCCTATAAAATGGTACACTTTCGCGTTTGGTGCCTAACTTTGTCAATATCTAAGTTTGGTGCCAAGTCAACAAATTGGCGTTGATTGACCGTGTTGACCATCCAATTTAGAGTTAAAAATGTGAAATGTCTAATAAAATTCTAACCTCCGTTTTATTCACTAAGTGCGCCCTATCTTCTACCTACTCCATGTTTGAGAAATGAGAGTTCTTGATTTTCATTCACGAGGTTTTAGGTTCCACTCTTAATACCATTGCTATCTTCTTTCATTGCTAATCTCAAATCATACACTGAGCTACTGTTATTTTCTCATATGACCACCTGTTTACACAAAATTAAATCCAAAGTATAAGCATAGCTCCCTTCATTGTTTACCGGTAAATCATCCAAAATCTATCTCTCATGTAAACCCCAATAATCGTCTCCTTAAACCTTCAAACTAACCATTATTGTATTGAACAAATGAATCCATGTAAATGACCCTATTCATTTTTCAAATTAATCATTATTGTATTAATTAAATTTGTTTCCATTTTATGTAAATCCATAGTTATCATGGCAGTCAGATAAGTCAGCCTTATTTCTCCGGAACGCTCGTAACGTGTTTGGAAAATGATCTAGAGAGATTTATTACAAAAGTTGATTGGGACCCACACCAAACTCAATTTCAGACAAAGTTAGGTACCAAAGGCAAAGGTGTGCCATTTTATAGGCACCAAACCTAAAATAACCCTTATTATAAATATTGTCTACTTATATAACTCTCTTTGTCCCCCAAGGGTTTGTGTAATCTCTTTTTCGACTATTTTTTTCATAACTTCTTCATACGAAGTGGGAATGACCTCATTCTCTTTCTGTTACCTCTGTCTTTCAGTTCCCCACAGTATACAGGAAATTTTTTAGGATTTGGACGCTTAGGAATTGGTGTTTCATCCTTATTTTCAATGTAAAGGATGACTTCCCTCTTTATGTTTGGAATCAACATACGTAGAAATGCAATTTGGATAACATGTAGAGCCTTTAAATGTATTATTTTTTACCGCAATCATTTTTTAGAAAATTTTATAATAAAAATGAGTTTATCTAGTTTATAGTTTGGTTTTAAAAAAAGGATTTCGACTTCTAACGAAGTCACAGGACTTCCTTGAGTCAATGCATCCAAAATGCAAGCTTTTTTCGACTCTCAAGCCTCTAGACATGTAATTTATGCAGGAAATATTTTTTCTGAAAATTTTCTATCAAAGGGGAGTCTTTCTGTTTCCTGATTTGGTCTTGATCATAGAGTTCCGACATCTAACAAAGCCTGCGGATTTCCTTGAGTCATTTGTGTTTATGGTATTTTATTCAAATTTTTCAATGATTATCTAGCTTAAAGAAGATCCCATAATCGTTGAGAAGTTATTAACGGTTGCAAACCTTATCTCCTTCTTTCCGTGTTTTATTATAGGTAATCTATGACCTTTTTAAAAGATTGTAAGTTTATTATTAGAAGGGATATTTTGAGTTTGGTGCCTATAAAATGGTACACTTTCGCGTTTGGTGCCTAACTTTGTCAATATCTGAGTTTGGTGCCAAGTCAACAAATTGGCGTTGATTGACCGTGTTGACCATCCAATTTAGAGTTAAAAATGTGAAATGTCTAATAAAATTCTAACCTCCGTTTTATTCACTAAGTGCGCCCTATCTTCTACATACTCCATGTTTGAGAAATGGGAGTTGTTGATTTTCATTCACGATGTTTTAGGTTCCACTCTTAATACCATTACTATCTTCTTTCATTGCTAATCTCAAATCATACACTGAGCTACTGTTATTTTCTCATATGACCACCTGTTTACACAAAATTAAATCCAAAGTATAAGCATAGCTCCCTTCATTGTTTACCGGTAAATCATCCAAAATCTATCTCTCATGTAAACCCCAATAATCGTTTCCTTAAACCTTCAAACTAACCATTATTGTATTGAACAAATGAATCCATGTAAATGACCCTATTCATTTTTCAAATTAATCATTATTGTATTAATTAAATTTGTTTCCATTTTATGTAAATCCATAGTTATCATGGCAGTCAGATAAGTCAGCCTTATTTCTCCGGAACGCTCGTAACGTGTTTGAAAAATGATCTAGAGAGATTTATTACAAAAGTTGATTGGGACCCACACCAAACTCAAATTCCGACAAACTTAGGTACCAAAGGAAAAGGTGTGCCATTTTATAGGCACCAAACCTAAAATAACCCTTATTATAAATATTGTCTACTTATATAACTCTCTTTGTCCCCCAAGGGTTTGTGTAATCTCTTTTTCGACTATTTTGTTCATAACTTCTTCATACGAAGTGGGAATGACCTCATTCTCTTTCTGTTAACTCTGTCTTTCAGTTCCCCACAGTATACAGGAAAATTTTTAGGATTTGGACGCTTAGGAATTGGTGTTTCATCCTTATTTTCAATGTAAAGGATGACTTCCCTCTTTATGTTTGGAATCAACATACGTAGAAATGCAATTTGGATAACATGTAGAGCCTTTAAATGTATTATTTTTTACCGCAATAATTTTTTAGAAAATTTTATAATAAAAATGAGTTTATCTAGTTTATAGTTTGGTTTTAAAAAAAGGATTTCGACTTCTAACGAACTCACAGGACTTCCTTGAGTCAATGCATCCAAAATGCAAGCTTTTTTCGACTCTCAAGCCTCTAGACATGTAATTTATGCAGGAAATATTTTTTCTGAAAATTTTCTATCAAAGCGGAGTCTTTCTGTTTCCTGATTTGGTCTTGATCATAGAGTTCCGACATCTAACGAAGCCTGCGGATTTCCTTGAGTCATTTGTGTTTATGGTATTTTATTCAAATTTTTCAAAGATTATCTAGCTTAAAGAAGATCCCATAATCGTTGAGAAGTTATTAACGGTTGCAAACCTTATCTCCTTCTTTCCGTGTTTTATTATAGGTAATCTATGACCTTTTTAAAAGATTGTAAGTTTATTATTAGAAGGGATATTTTGAGTTTGGTGCCTATAAAATGGTACACTTTCGCGTTTGGTGCCTAACTTTGTCAATATCTGAGTTTGGTGCCAAGTCAACAAATTGGCGTTGATTGACCGCGTTGACTATCCAATTTAGAGTTAAAAATGTGAAATGTCTAATAAAATTCTAACCTCCGTTTTATTCACTAAGTGCGCCCTATCTTCTACATACTCCATGTTTGAGAAATGAGAGTTGTTGATTTTCATTCACGAGGTTTTAGGTTCCACTCTTAATACCATTGATATCTTCTTTCATTGCTAATCTCAAATCATACACTGAGCTACTGTTATTTTCTCATATGACCACCTGTTTACACATAATTAAATCCAAAGTATACGCATAGCTCCCTTCATTGTTTACCGGTAAATCATCCAAAATCTATCTCTCATGTAAACCCCAATAATCGTTTCCTTAAACCTTCAAACTAACCATTATTGTATTGAACAAATGAATCCATGTAAATGACCCTATTAATTTTTCAAATTAATCATTATTGTATTAATTAAATTTGTTTCCATTTTATGTAAATCCATAGTTATCATGGCAGTCAGATAAGTCAGCCTTATTTTTCCGGAACGCTCGTAACGTGTTTGGAAAATGATCTAGAGAGATTTATTACAAAAGTTGATTGGGACCCACACCAAACTCAAATTCCGACAAAGTTAGGTACCAAAGGAAAAGGTGTGCCATTTTATAGGCACCAAACCTAAAATAACCCTTATTATAAATATTGTCTACTTATATAACTCTCTTTGTCCCCCAAGGGTTTGTGTAATCTCTTTTTCGACTATTTTGTTCATAACTTCTTCATACGAAGTGGGAATGACCTCATTCTCTTTATGTTACCTCTGTCTTTCAGTTCCCCACAGTATACAGGAAAATTTTTAGGATTTGGACGCTTAGGAATTGGTGTTTCATCCTTATTTTCAATGTAAAGGATGACTTCCCTCTTTATGTTTGGAATCAACATACGTAGAAATGCAATTTGGATAACATGTAGAGCCTTTAAATGTATTATTTTTTACCGCAATCATTTTTTAGAAAATTTTATAATAAAAATGAGTTTATCTAGTTTATAGTTTGGTTTTAAAAAAAGGATTTCGACTTCTAACGAAGTCACAGGACTTCCTTGAGTCAATGCCTCCAAAATGCAAGCTTTTTTCGACTCTCAAGCCTCTAGACATGTAATTTATGCATGAAATATTTTTTCTGAAAATTTTCTATCAAAGGGGAGTCTTTCTGTTTCCTGATTTGGTCTTGATCATAGAGTTCCGACATCTAACGAAGCCTGCGGATTTCCTTGAGTCATTTGTGTTTATGGTATTTTATTCAAATTTTTCAATGATTATCTAGCTTAAAGAAGATCCCATAATCGTTGAGAAGTTATTAACGGTTGCAAACCTTATCTCCTTCTTTCCGTGTTTTATTATAGGTAATCTATGACCTTTTTAAAAGATTGTAAGTTTATTATTAGAAGGGATATTTTGAGTTTGGTGCCTATAAAATGGTACACTTTCGCGTTTGGTGCCTAACTTTGTCAATATCTGAGTTTGGTGCCAAGTCAACAAATTGGCGTTGATTGACCGTGTTGACCATCCAATTTAGAGTTAAAAATGTGAAATGTCTAATAAAATTCTAACCTCCGTTTTATTCACTAAGTGCGCCCTATCTTCTACATACTCCATTTTTGAGAAATGAGAGTTGTTGCTTTTCATTCACAAGGTTTTAGGTTCCACTCTTAATACCATTGCTATCTTCTTTCGTTGCTAATCTCAAATCATACACTGAGCTACTGTTATTTTCTCATATGACCACCTGTTTACACAAAATTAAATCCAAAGTATAAGCATAGCTCCCTTCATTGTTTACCGGTAAATCATCCAAAATCTATCTCTCATGTAAACCCCAATAATCGTTTCCTTAAACCTTCAAACTAACCATTATTGTATTGAACAAATGAATCCATGTAAATGACCCTATTCATTTTTCAAATTAATCATTATTGTATTAATTAAATTTGTTTCCATTTTATGTAAATCCATAGTTATCATGGCAGTCAGATAAGGCAGCCTTATTTCTCCGGAACGCTCGTAACGTGTTTGGAAACTGATCTAGAGAGATTTATTACAAAAGTTGATTGGGACCCACACCAAACTCAAATTCCGACAAAGTTAGGTACCAAAGGAAAAGGTGTGCCATTTTATAGGCACCAAACCTAAAATAACCCTTATTATAAATATTGTCTACTTATATAACTCTCTTTGTCCCCCAAGGGTTTGTGTAATCTCTTTTTCGACTATTTTGTTCATAACTTCTTCATACGAAGTGGGAATGACCTCATTCTCTTTCTGTTACCTCTGTCTTTCAGTTCCCCACAGTATACAGGAAAATTTTTAGGATTTGGACGCTTAGGAATTGGTGTTTCATCCTTATTTTCAATGTAAAGGATGACTTCCCTCTTTATGTTTGGAATCAACATACGTAGAAATGCAATTTGGATAACATGTAGAGCCTTTAAATGTATTATTTTTTACCGCAATCATTTTTTAGAAAATTTTATAATAAAAATGAGTTTATCTAGTTTATAGTTTGGTTTTAAAAAAAAGGATTTCGACTTCTAACGAAGTCACAGGACAAAATGCAATCTTTTTTCGACTCTCAAGCCTCTAGACATGTAATTTATGCAGGAAATATTTTTTCTGAAAATTTTCTATCAAAGGGGAGTCTTTCTGTTTCCTGATTTGGTCTTGATCATGGATTTCCGACATCTAACGAAGCCTGCGGATTTCCTTGAGTCATTTGTGTTTATGGTATTTTATTCAAATTTTTCAATGATTATCTAGCTTAAAGAAGATCCCATAATCGTTGAGAAGTTATTAACGGTTGCAAACCTTATCTCCTTCTTTCCGTGTTTTATTATAGGTAATCTATGACCTTTTTAAAAGATTGTAAGTTTATTATTAGAAGGGATATTTTGAGTTTGGTGCCTATAAAATGGTACACTTTCGCGTTTGGTGCCTAACTTTGTCAATATCTGAGTTTGGTGCCAAGTAAACAAATTGGCGTTGATTGACCGTGTTGACCATCCAATTTAGAGTTAAAAATGTGAAATGTCTAATAAAATTCTAACCTCCGTTTTATTCACTAAGTGCGCCCTATCTTCTACATACTCCATGTTTGAGAAATGAGAGTTGTTGATTTTAATTCACGAGGTTTTAGGTTCCACTCTTAATACCATTGCTATCTTCTTTCATTGCTAATCTCAAATCATACACTGAGCTACTGTTATTTTCTCATATGACCACCTGTTTACACAAAATTAAATCCAAAGTATAAGCATAGCTCCCTTCATTGTTTACCGGTAAATCATCCAAAATCTATCTCTCATGTAAACCCCAATAATCGTTTCCTTAAACCTTCAAACTAACCATTATTGTATTGAACAAATGAATCCATGTAAATGACCCTATTCATTTTTCAAATTAATCATTGTTGTATTAATTAAATTTGTTTCCATTTTATGTAAATCCATAGTTATCATGGCAGTCAGATAAGTCAGCCTTATTTCTCCGGAACGCTCGTAACGTGTTTGGAAAATGATCTAGAGAGATTTATTACAAAAGTTGATTGGGACCCACACCAAACTCAAATTCCGACAAAGTTAGGTACCAAAGGCAAAGGTGTGCCATTTTATAGGTACCAAACCTAAAATAACCCTTATTATAAATATTGTCTACTTATATAACTCTCTTTGTCCCCGAAGGGTTTGTGTAATCTCTTTTTCGACTATTTTGTTCATAACTTCTTCATACGAAGTGGGAATGACCTCATTCTCTTTCTGTTACCTCTGTCTTTCAGTTCCCCACAGTATACAGGAAAATTTTTAAGATTTGGACGCTTAGGAATTGGTGTTTCATCCTTATTTTCAATGTAAAGGATGACTTCCCTCTTTATGTTTGGAATCAACATACGTAGAAATGCAATTTGGATAACATGTAGAGCCTTTAAATGTATTATTTTTTACCGCAATCATTTTTTAGAAAATTTTATAATAAAAATGAGTTTATCTAGTTTATAGTTTGGTTTTAAAAAAAGGATTTCGACTTCTAACGAAGTCACAGGACTTCCTTGAGTCAATGCATCCAAAATGCAAGCTTTTTTCGACTCTCAAGCCTCTAGACATGTAATTTATGCAGGAAATATTTTTTCTAAAAATTTTCTATCAAAGGGGAGTCTTTCTGTTTCCTGATTTGGTCTTGATCATAGAGTTCCGACATCTAACGAAGCCTGCGGATTTCCTTGAGTCATTTGTGTTTATGGTATTTTATTCAAATTTTTCAATGATTATCTAGCTTAAAGAAGATCCCATAATCGTTGAGAAGTTATTAACGGTTGCAAACCTTATCTCCTTCTTTCCGTGTTTTATTATAGGTAATCTATGACCTTTTTAAAAGATTGTAAGTTTATTGTTAGAAGGGATATTTTGAGTTTGGTGCCTATAAAATGGTACACTTTCGCGTTTGGTGCCTAACTTTGTCAATATCTGAGTTTGGTGCCAAGTCAACAAATTGGCGTTGATTGACCGTGTTGACCATCCAATTTAGAGTTAAAAATGTGAAATGTCTAATAAAATTCTAACCTACGTTTTATTCACTAAGTGCGCCCTATCTTCTACATACTCCATGTTTGAGAAATGAGAGTTGTTGATTTTCATTCACGATGTTTTAGGTTCCACTCTTAATACCATTACTATCTTCTTTCATTGCTAATCTCAAATCATACACTGAGCTACTGTTATTTTCTCATATGACCACCTGTTTACACAAAATTAAATCCAAAGTATAAGCATAGCTCCCTTCATTGTTTACCGGTAAATCATCCAAAATCTATCTCTCATGTAAACCCCAATAATCGTTTCCTTAAACCTTCAAACTAACCATTATTGTATTGAACAAATGAATCCATGTAAATGACCCTATTCATTTTTCAAATTAATCATTATTGTATTAATTAAATTTGTTTCCACTTTATGTAAATCCATAGTTATCATGGCAGTCAGATAAGTCAGCCTTATTTCTCCGGAACGCTCGTAACGTGTTTGGAAAATGATCTAGAGAGATTTATTACAAAATTTGATTGGGACCCACACCAAACTTAAATTCCGACAAAGTTAGGTACCAAAGGAAAAGGTGTGCCATTTTATAGGCACCAAACCTAAAATAACCCTTATTATAAATATTGTCTACTTATATAACTCTCTTTGTCCCCCAAGGGTTTGTGTAATCTATTTTTCGACTATTTTGTTCATAACTTCTTCATACGAAGTGGGAATGACCTCATTCTCTTTCTGTTACCTCTGTCTTTCAGTTCCCCACAGTATACAGGAAAAGTTTTAGGATTTGGACGCTTAGGAATTGGTGTTTCATCCTTATTTTCAATGTAAAGGATGACTTCCCTCTTTATGTTTGGAATCAACATACGTAGAAATGCAATTTGGATAACATGTAGAGCCTTTAAATGTATTATTTTTTACCGCAATCATTTTTTAGAAAATTTTATAATAAAAATGAGTTTATCTAGTTTATAGTTTGGTTTTAAAAAAAGGATTTCGACTTCTAACGAAGTCACAGGACTTCCTTGAGTCAATGCATCCAAAATGCAAGCTTTTTTCGACTCTCAAGCCTCTAGACATGTAATTTATGCAGGAAATATTTTTTCTGAAAATTTTCTATCAAAGCGGAGTCTTTCTGTTTCCTGATTTGGTCTTGATCATAGAGTTCCGACATCTAACGAAGCCTGCGGATTTCCTTGAGTCATTTGTGTTTATGGTATTTTATTCAAATTTTTCAAAGATTATCTAGCTTAAAGAAGATCCCATAATCGTTGAGAAGTTATTAACGGTTGCAAACCTTATCTCCTTCTTTCCGTATTTTATTATAGGTAATCTATGACCTTTTTAAAAGATTGTAAGTTTATTATTAGAAGGGATATTTTGAGTTTGGTGCCTATAAAATGGTACACTTTCGCGTTTGGTGCCTAACTTTGTCAATATCTGAGTTGGGTGCCAAGTCAACAAATTGGCGTTGATTGACCGTGTTGACCATCCAATTTAGAGTTAAAAATGTGAAATGTCTAATAAAATACTAACCTCCGTTTTATTCACTAAGTGCGCCCTATCTTCTACATACTCCATGTTTGAGAAATGAGAGTTGTTGATTTTCATTCACGAGGTTTTAGGTTCCACTCTTAATACCATTGCTATCTTCTTTCATTGCTAATCTCAAATCATACACTGAGCTACTGTTATTTTCTCATATGACCACCTATTTACACAAAATTAAATCCAAAGTATAAGCATAGCTCCCTTCATTGTTTACCGGTAAATCATCCAAAATCTCTCTCTCATGTAAACCCCAATAATCGTTTCCTTAAACCTTCAAACTAACCATTATTGTATTGAACAAATGAATCCATGTAAATGACCCTATTCATTTTTCAAATTAATCATTATTGTATTAATTAAATTTGTTTCCATTTTATGTAAATCCATAGTTATCATGGCAGTCAGATAAGTCAGCCTTATTTTTCCGGAACGCTCGTAACGTGTTTGGAAAATGATCTAGAGAGATTTATTACAAAAGTTGATTGGGACCCACACCAAACTAAAATTCCGACAAAGTTAGGTACCAAAGGTAAAGGTGTGCCATTTTATAGGCACCAAACCTAAAATAACCCTTATTATAAATATTGTCTACTTATATAACTCTCTTTGTCCCCCAAGGGTTTGTGTAATCTCTTTTTCGACTATTTTGTTCATAACTTCTTCATACGAAGTGGGAATGACCTCATTCTCTTTCTGTTACCTCTGTCTTTCAGTTCCCCACAGTATATTGGAAAATTTTTAGGATTTGGACGCTTAGGAATTGGTGTTTCATCCTTATTTTCAATGTAAAGGATGACTTCCCTCTTTATGTTTGGAATCAACATACGTAGAAATGCAATTTGGATAACATGTAGAGCCTTTAAATGTATTATTTTTTACCGCAATAATTTTTTAGAAAATTTTATAATAAAAATGAGTTTATCTAGTTTATAGTTTGGTTTTAAAAAAAGGATTTCGACTTCTAACGAACTCACAGGACTTCCTTGAGTCAATGCATCCAAAATGCAAGCTTTTTTCGACTCTCAAGCCTCTAGACATGTAATTTATGCAGGAAATATTTTTTCTGAAAATTTTCTATCAAAGCGGAGTCTTTCTGTTTCCTGATTTGGTCTTGATCATAGAGTTCCGACATCTAACGAAGCCTGCGGATTTCCTTGAGTCATTTGTGTTTATGGTATTTTATTCAAATTTTTCAAAGATTATCTAGCTTAAAGAAGATCCCATAATCGTTGAGAAGTTATTAACGGTTGCAAACCTTATCTCCTTCTTTCCGTGTTTTATTATAGGTAATCTATGACCTTTTTAAAAGATTGTAAGTTTATTATTAGAAGGGATATTTTGAGTTTGGTGCCTATAAAATGGTACACTTTCGCGTTTGGTGCCTAACTTTGTCAATATCTGAGTTTGGTGCCAAGTCAACAAATTGGCGTTGATTGACCGTGTTGACCATCCAATTTAGAGTTAAAAATGTAAAATGTCTAATAAAATTCTAACCTCCGTTTTATTCACTAAGTGCGCCCTATCTTCTACATACTCCATTTTTGAGAAATGAGAGTTGTTGATTTTCATTCACGAGGTTTTAGGTTCCACTCTTAATACCATTACTATCTTCTTTCATTGCTAATCTCAAATCATACACTGAGCTACTGTTATTTTCTCATATGACCACCTGTTTACACAAAATTAAATCCAAAGTATAAGCATAGCTCCCTTCATTGTTTACCGGTAAATCATCCAAAATCTATCTCTCATGTAAACCCCAATAATCGTTTCCTTAAACCTTCAAACTAACCATTATTGTATTGAACAAATGAATCCATGTAAATGACCCTATTCATTTTTCAAATTAATCATTATTGTATTAATTAAATTTGTTTCCATTTTATGTAAATCCATAGTTATCATGGCAGTCAGATAAGTAAGCCTTATTTCTCCGGAACGCTCGTAACGTGTTTGGAAAATGATCTAGAGAGATTTATTACAAAAGTTGATTGGGACCCACACCAAACTCAAATTCCGACAAACTTAGGTACCAAAGGAAAAGGTGTGCCATTTTATAGGCACCAAACCTAAAATAACCCTTATTATAAATATTGTCTACTTATATAACTCTCTTTGTCCCCCAAGGGTTTGTGTAATCTCTTTTTCGACTATTTTGTTCATAACTTCTTCATACGAAGTGGGAATGACCTCATTCTCTTTCTGTTACCTCTTCTTTCAGTTCCCCACAGTATACAGGAAAAGTTTTAGGATTTGGACGCTTAGGAATTTGTGTTTCATCCTTATTTTCAATGTAAAGGATGACTTCCCTCTTTATGTTTGGAATCAACATACGTAGAAATGCAATTTGGATAACATGTAGAGCCTTTAAATGTATTATTTTTTACCGCAATAATTTTTTAGAAAATTTTATAATAAAAATGAGTTTATCTAGTTTATAGTTTGGTTTTAAAAAAAGGATTTCGACTTCTAACGAAGTCACATGACTTCCTTGAGTCAATGCATCCAAAATGCAAGCTTTTTTCGACTCTCAAGCCTCTAGACATGTAATTTATGCAGGAAATATTTTTTCTGAAAATTTTCTATCAAAGCGGAGTCTTTCTGTTTCCTGATTTGGTCTTGATCATAGAGTTCCGACATCTAACGAAGCCTGCGGATTTCCTTGAGTCATTTGTGTTTATGGTATTTTATTCAAATTTTTCAAAGATTATCTAGCTTAAAGAAGATCCCATAATCGTTGAGAAGTTATTAACGGTTGCAAACCTTATCTCCTTCTTTCCGTGTTTTATTATAGGTAATCTATGACCTTTTTAAAAGATTGTAAGTTTATTATTAGAAGGGATATTTTGAGTTTGGTGCCTATAAAATGGTACACTTTCGCGTTTGGTGCCTAACTTTGTCAATATCTGAGTTTGGTGCCAAGTCAACAAATTGGCGTTGATTGACCGTGTTGACCATCCAATTTAGAGTTAAAAATGTGAAATGTCTAATAAAATTCTAACCTCCGTTTTATTCACTAAGTGCGCCCTATCTTCTACATACTCCATGTTTGAGAAATGAGAGTTGTTGATTTTCATTCACGAGGTTTTAGGTTCCACTCTTAATACCATTGCTATCTTCTTTCATTGCTAATCTCAAATCATACAATGAGCTACTGTTATTTTCTCATATGACCACCTGTTTACACAAAATTAAATCCAAAGTATAAGCATAGCTCCCTTCATTGTTTACCGGTAAATCATCCAAAATCTATCTCTCATGTAAACCCCAATATTCGTTTCCTTAAACCTTCAAACTAACCATTATTGTATTGAACAAATGAATCCATGTAAATGACCCTATTCATTTTTCAAATTAATTATTATTGTATTAAATAAATTTGTTTCCATTTTATGTAAATCCATAGTTATCATGGCAGTCAGATAAGTCAGCCTTATTTCTCCGGAACGCTCGTAACGTGTTTGGAAAATGATCTAGAGAGATTTATTACAAAAGTTGATTGGGACCCACACCAAACTCAAATTCCGACAAAGTTAGGTACCAAAGGCAAAGGTGTGCCATTTTATAGGCACCAAACCTAAAATAACCCTTATTATAAATATTGTCTACTTATATAACTCTCTTTGTCCCCCAAGGGTTTGCGTAATCTCTTTTTCGACTATTTTGTTCATAACTTCTTCATACGAAGTGGGAATGACCTCATTCTCTTTCTGTTACCTCTGTCTTTCAGTTCCCCACAGTATACAGGAAAATTTTTAGGATTTGTACGCTTAGGAATTGGTGTTTCATCCTTATTTTCAATGTAAAGGATGACTTCCCTCTTTATGTTTGGAATCAACATACGTAGAAATGCAATTTGGATAACATGTAGAGCCTTTAAATGTATTATTTTTTACCGCAATAATTTTTTAGAAAATTTTATAATAAAAATGAGTTTATCTAGTTTATAGTTTGGTTTTAAAAAAAGGATTTCGACTTCTAACGAACTCACAGGACTTCCTTGAGTCAATGCATCCAAAATGCAAGCTTTTTTCGACTCTCAAGCCTCTAGACATGTAATTTATGCAGGAAATATTTTTTCTGAAAATTTTCTATCAAAGCGGAGTCTTTCTGTTTCCTGATTTGGTCTTGATCATAGAGTTCCGACATCTAACGAAGCCTGCGGATTTCCTTGAGTCATTTGTGTTTATGGTATTTTATTCAAATTTTTCAAAGATTATCTAGCTTAAAGAAGATCCCATAATCGTTGAGAAGTTATTAACGGTTGCAAACCTTATCTCCTTCTTTCCGTGTTTTATTATAGGTAATCTATGACCTTTTTAAAAGATTGTAAGTTTATTATTAGAAGGGATATTTTGAGTTTGGTGCCTATAAAATGGTACACTTTCGCGTTTGGTGCCTAACTTTGTCAATATCTGAGTTTGGTGCCAAGTCAACAAATTGGCGTTGATTGACCGTGTTGACCATCCAATTTAGAGTTAAAAATGTAAAATGTCTAATAAAATTCTAACCTCCGTTTTATTCACTAAGTGCGCCCTATCTTCTACATACTCCATTTTTGAGAAATGAGAGTTGTTGATTTTCATTCACGAGGTTTTAGGTTCCACTCTTAATACCATTACTATCTTCTTTCATTGCTAATCTCAAATCATACACTGAGCTACTGTTATTTTCTCATATGACCACCTGTTTACACAAAATTAAATCCAAAGTATAAGCATAGCTCCCTTCATTGTTTACCGGTAAATCATCCAAAATCTATCTCTCATGTAAACCCCAATAATCGTTTCCTTAAACCTTCAAACTAACCATTATTGTATTGAACAAATGAATCCATGTAAATGACCCTATTCATTTTTCAAATTAATCATTATTGTATTAATTAAATTTGTTTCCATTTTATGTAAATCCATAGTTATCATGGCAGTCAGATAAGTAAGCCTTATTTCTCCGGAACGCTCGTAACGTGTTTGGAAAATGATCTAGAGAGATTTATTACAAAAGTTGATTGGGACCCACACCAAACTCAAATTCCGACAAACTTAGGTACCAAAGGAAAAGGTGTGCCATTTTATAGGCACCAAACCTAAAATAACCCTTATTATAAATATTGTCTACTTATATAACTCTCTTTGTCCCCCAAGGGTTTGTGTAATCTCTTTTTCGACTATTTTGTTCATAACTTCTTCATACGAAGTGGGAATGACCTCATTCTCTTTCTGTTACCTCTGTCTTTCAGTTCCCCACAGTATACAGGAATTTTTTTAGGATTTGGACGCTTAGGAATTGGTGTTTCATCCTTATTTTCAATGTAAAGGATGACTTCCCTCTTTATGTTTGGAATCAACATACGTAGAAATGCAATTTGGATAACATGTAGAGCCTTTAAATGTATTATTTTTTACCGCAATAATTTTTTAGAAAATTTTATAATAAAAATGAGTTTATCTAGTTTATAGTTTGGTTTTAAAAAAAGGATTTCGACTTCTAACGAAGTCACAGGACTTCCTTGAGTCAATGCATCCAAAATGCAAGCTTTTTTCGACTCTCAAGCCTCTAGACATGTAATTTATGCATGAAATATTTTTTCTGAAAATTTTCTATCAAAGGGGAGTCTTTCTGTTTCCTGATTTGGTCTTGATCATAGAGTTCCGACATCTAACGAAGCCTGCGGATTTCCTTGAGTCATTTGTGTTTATGGTATTTTATTCAAATTTTTCAATGATTATCTAGCTTAAAGAAGATCCCATAATCGTTGAGAAGTTATTAACGGTTGCAAACCTTATCTCCTTCTTTCCGTGTTTTATTATAGGTAATATATGACCTTTTTAAAAGATTGTAAGTTTATTATTAGAAGGGATATTTTGAGTTTGGTGCCTATAAAATGGTACACTTTCGCGTTTGGTGCCTAACTTTGTCAATATCTGAGTTTGGTGCCAAGTCGCCAAATTGGCGTTGATTGACCGTGTTGACCATCCAATTTAGAGTTAAAAATGTGAAATGTCTAATAAAATTCTAACCTCCGTTTTATTCACTAAGTGCGCCCTATCTTCTACATACTCCATGTTTGAGAAATGAGAGTTGTTGATTTTCATTCACGAGGTTTTAGGTTCCACTCTTAATACCATTGCTATCTTCTTTCATTGCTAATCTCAAATCATACACTGAGCTACTGTTATTTTCTCATATGACCACCTGTTTACACAAAATTAAATCCAAAGTATAAGCATAGCTCCCTTCATTGTTTACCGGTAAATCATCCAAAATCTATCTCTCATGTAAACCCCAATAATCGTTTCCTTAAACCTTCAAACTAACCATTATTGTATTGAACAAATGAATCCATGTAAAT